>NC_069499.1:850625123-850925123 GCF_027579735.1 Bombina bombina | reverse complement strand
TTTCTTGATTCTTTAGACAATGGTCACCTTTTTAGGTTTCCAGATAGATTCAGTGTCCATGACTCTGTCCTTAACAGACAAGAGACGAATGAACACAAGGAAATTAATTGCACTGGGTTCTGACCATGAAATAATATTTTCCTATATAGTTATTTAAATATATGTACAATCATGCATACAACCTCGTTATATAGAACTTGTAATATGCCTTATAATATTACTCCAGAAAAGAAAAAAAGTAAAAAAGAAAAAATATTTAAAATAAAATAAGGTTATTATATAGTAACTATAACCTTGCAGTAAACACTTATTGACATAATATGAGCATAGTTCTACTTGTTTGCACAATTCTTGATGTTGTGATAATATATATGCACACACTTAGTATCCTCACAGTACCTTTTATGTTTACCCATACAGAGGGATTCGCAAATGGTGTCCAAAGAAAGTTGTCTATTTGCTATTCTCCAATTAACCAAAAATCCCAAAGCATCAAATGATGATGAAGAGGTGAAGCAATAAAATAGAGCCTTTAATAAGCTTTGAAAGGATATTTATGAAACAGATGGAGTCGTATTGCCAAATCCGTGCAGCCTTTATCCAGCTAGGTATTTCCCAGAACCTTTGCTCAGGTGCAGTGACATGTAAAAGAATAAGAAGAGAAGGTGCACAGCTTTATTAACAAATTATTGCACAAGCAAATTAAGTTGCACTTACTAGATACAAAATTAAAAAAAAAATGTAAATGCATTTTAAATTTTGTATCTAGTAAGTGCAACTTATTTTGCCTGTGCAATAATTTGTTAATAAAGCTTTTCCCTTGAGTCCTGCCCTGTGCACCTTCTCTTCTTTTTCTTTTACAAGAGACAAATGAAATTGGTTTCAGCTTGTCAAAACCTTCAGTCTCAATCATTCCCTTCAGTGGCTATGTGCATGAAGTTTAAGGTCTCATGACTGCAGCATCGGACGCAATCCCCTTTGCTCGTTTTCACATGAGACCTCTACAGCTTAGTATGCTGAATCAATGGTGCAGGGAGTTTACTCAGATAGCACAATTGATATACTTGAATCCCAATATTCAACTCTCTCTGACTTGGTGGTTAGACCATCATCGTTTATTTCAGGGGGCCTCTTTTGTTTATCCTACCTGGACTGTGATCACAACACATGCAAATCTTTCAGGTTGGGGAGCTGTCTGGGGATCTCTGACAGCACAAGGGGTTTGGAAACCTCAAGAGGCGAGGTTACCAATCAATATTTTAGAACTCCATGCCATTTTCAGGGCTCTTCAGGTTTGGCCTCTGTTAAAGAGAGAACCATTCATTTGTTTTCAGATGGACAGTATCACAACTGTGTCATATGTCAATCATCAGGGTGGAACTCGCAGTCTCCTAGCTATGAAAGAAGTATCTCAGATACTTTCTTGGGCAGAATCCAGCTCTTGTCTAATTTCTGCGGTGCATATCCCAGGTGTAGACAATTGGGAAGCGGATTATCTCAGCCGTCACTCAGACCTTACATCCGGTGGAGTGGTCTATCCATTCAGATGTATTTTGTCAGATTGTACAGATGTGGGGTCTTCCAGAAATAGATCTGATGGCTTCTCATCTAAACAACAAACTTCCTAGGTACCTGTCCAGGTCCAGGGATCCTCAGGCGGAGATGGTGGATGCTTTAGCAGTTCCTTGGTTTTACCAACCTGCTTATATTATTCCGCCTCTAGTTCTTCTTCCAAGAGTGATCTCCAAGATCATTATGGAACAATTGTATGTGTTTCTGATAGCACCAGCATGGCCTCACAGGTTTTGTTATGCAGATTTTGTTCGGATGTCCAGCTGCCAGCCTTGGCCACTTCCTCTAAGACCAGACCTTCTGTCTCAGGGGTCATTTTTCCATCAGGATCTCAAATCGTTAAATTTGAAGGTATGGAAATTGAACGCTTAGTGCTTAGTCATAGAGGTTTCTCTGACTCAGTGATTAATAATATGCTACAGGCTTGTAAGTCTGTTTCAAGGAAGATATATTATCGAGTTTGAAAGACCTATATTTCATGGTGTTCTTCTCATAAATTCTCCTGGCATTCTTTTAGAATTCCTAGAATTTTACAGTTTCTTCAGGATGGTTTGGATAAAGGTTTGTCTGCAAGTACTTTGAAGAGACAACTCTCTGCTCTTTCTGTTTTATTTCATAAAAAGATTGCTAAGCATCCTGATATTCACTGTTTTGTTCAGGCTTTGGTTCGTATCAAGCCTGCTATTTAATCAATTTCTCCTCCTTGGAGTCTTAATTTGGTTTTGAAGACTTTGCAGGCTCCTCCTTTTGAGCCTACACATTCTTTGGATATTAAACTACTTTCTTGGAAAGTGTTGTTTCTTTTGGCTATCTCTACAGCTAGAAGAGTTTTTGAATTGTCTGCTCTCTCTTGTGAGTCTCCTTTTCTGATTTTCCATCAGGATAAGGCTGTTTTGCGGACTTCATTTACATTTCTTCCTAAGGTTGTGAATTATAACAACATTAGTAGGGAAATTGTTGTTCCTTCCATGTGGCCTAATCCCAAGAATGTTCTTGAAAGTTCTTTGCATTCTTTGGATGTTGTAAGATCTTTAAAATATTTTGTTGAAGCTACTAAAGATTTCAGGAAGACTTCTAGTCTGTTGTCTTCTCTGGTTCTAGGAAAGGTCAGAAAGCTTCTGCCCTTTCTTTGGCATCTTGGTTGAAGCTTTTGATTCATAAAGCTTATTTGAAGGCGGGGCAGTCCCCACCTCAGAGGATCACAGTTTGAAGAATGAAGCTTCAGTTGATCAGATTTACAAAGCAGTAACTTGGTCTTCTTTGCATACATTTACTAAATGTTACCATTTTGATGTGTTTGCTTCTTCTTAAGCAGTCTTCTGAAGCAGCTGTTTCAAGTTTGATTCTTCTGCTAATGTTTTAAGTTTTTTTCTTTCAATTTATGAGAAAAATTTTTTTTGTGGATTTAATTTTTCAGTGAAAAATGGCTGTTTTTATTTTATCCCTCCCTTTCTAGTGACTCTTCTGTGGACTTTTACATCTTAGGTATTTCTATCCCATACGTGACTAGCTCATGGACTCTTGCCAATTACATGAAAGAAAACATAATTTATGTAAGAACTTACCTGATAAATTCATTTCTTTCATATTGGCAAGAGTCCATGAGACCCACCCTTTTTCTGGTGGTTATGATTTTTGTATAAAAGCACAATTATATTTCCAGTTCCTCTTTTTTTATGCTTTTCTACTCCTTATTTTATCACCCCACTACTTGGCTATTCGTTAAACTGAATTGTGGGTGTGGTGAGGGATGTATTTATAGGCATTTTGAGGTTTGGGAAACTTTGCCCCTCCTGATGGGATTGTATATCCCATACGTCACTAGCTCATGGACTCTTGCCAATATGAAAGAAATGAATTTATCAGGTATGTTCTTATATAAATTATGTTTTTATGACAAGGCCCTTAAGGAGTTATATAATTTTCAAACCCTACTTCCAGTTCCGTTTTTGCTTTGTAATCTATGTGCTGCCACCAATCAGTAGCTACTGAGCAATTGTGGATATGCTTTTCAACAAAAGATATCAAGAAAATGAAGGAAAATAGATAATATAAGTAAATTGTAAAGTTGTTTAAAATTGAATTACAAAAATTGAGCAGATAAAAGTGAGGGACAGTTAAGGGGGTCAAGTCTCTACTGTTTACGTGTTAATGGCCACCAGAGTTACAACTATTGACTTGTATGTTACTGGCAGAAAATTGTAGGATCAAGAGTGAGGTCTAAGGTAGAGTTAGTCACCTACAGATTGTCCAGTATTTTTATGGAAGACAGCTGGCAACCCTACGTGCATCGGGTTAGAGTGCTCTTGTTATCTGTTGTGCAAGATAAAAAGTTGCACAAAAAAACCCATCAAAAATACATTTAAATGTACAGCTACACTCATAATAAAACTGTCTGATAAAAAATATCACTTAGACTAGTAATGAAAACAAGCAGTGTTTTCTAATATAGGATTAAGACACAGAGTGTAAGCTGCTTGTACCCCATCTATTCTGCAAAGGGGGGGTGAAGGCCTCTTACAAGGTTTGAAGTAGGCCTCAATGCTCCGGATCAGTTATCTGGTGTTGGACTCAGCACAATCTGATATCAAAATACTCAGCACAGTCTGTAGATTCCAGACGTCTGTAGGTAAAGGATAGATGACTTCACCAACTACTGATAAATTGCAAATTATCAGCATTCCATACGCAGCAACCGATATTGCGACCACTCAAGGTGCTGCCTAGAGACACACCCCCAACTTTACAGTTTTTTCAGTTCTTAAAGGGACAGTCAACACCCAGGAAAACTTTATCCCATACCTTAGATCCACAAAAAAAAATGAGCCTGCACCGCATCCCATCTTCAATACCACTAACATTATGTATTTCGGGGCTGGACTGACCATGTCGGCGGGATCAGACTGATATACTACAGGAAATTTTTCCTCTGTGAAAAGCACAATTGGGCAGAAAGAAGCTACTACCAGGTGGTAACCGGGCCATAGAACAAGCTATTGATGCTGCTGTTCGTTCCTGGCAGACTGCTTCTCATTCTGTTTTGCATATGTAAATATGACCCTGGGGATAGTCTCCCTAAGGGTGATGGGGGAAACCAGACGTGGACTCCTTGCCCAATGTGCTTAGAGGGATATGGCTGCACCTCACTGACGAGGCCCAAAGGAGGCCGAAACGATCGTCTGGGGTTGTCATGTTCCTTGTTCAGAGGAGAATTGCCTGGTATTTCGGGGCTGGACTGACCATGTCGGCGGGATCAGACTGATATACTACAGGAAAGTTTTCCTCTGTGAAAAGCACAATTGGGCAGAAAGAAGCTACTACCAGGTGGTAACCGGGCCATAGAACAAGCTATTGATGCTGCTGTTCGTTCCTGGCAGACTGCTTCTCATTCTGTTTTGCATATGTAAATATGGCCCTGGGGATAGTCTCCCTAAGGGTGATGGGGGAAACCAGACGTGGACTCCTTGCCCAATGTGCTTAGAGGGATATGGCTGCACCTCACTGACGAGGCCCAAAGGAGGCCGAAACGATCGTCTGGGGTTGTCATGTTCCTTGTTCAGATGAGAATTGCCTGGTATTTCGGGGCTGGACTGACCATGTCGGTGGGATCAGACTGATATACTACAGGAAAGTTTTCCTCTGTGAAAAGCACAATTGGGCAGAAAGAAGCTACTACCAGGTGGTAACCGGGCCATAGAACAAGCTATTGATGCTGCTGTTTGTTCCTGGCAGACTGCTTCTCATTCTGTTTTGCATATGTAAATATGACCCTGGGGATAGTCTCCCTAAGGGTGATGGGGGAAACCAGACGTGGACTCCTTGCCCAATGTGCTTAGAGGGATATGGCTGCACCTCACTGACGAGGCCCAAAGGAGGCCGAAACGATCGTCTGGGGTTGTCATGTTCCTTGTTCAGAGGAGAATTGCCTGGTATTTCGGGGCTGGACTGACCATGTCGGCGGGATCAGACTGATATACTACAGGAAAGTTTTCCTCTGTGAAAAGCACAATTGGGCAGAAAGAAGCTACTACCAGGTGGTAACCGGGCCATAGAACAAGCTATTGATGCTGCTGTTCGTTCCTGGCAGACTGCTTCTCATTCTGTTTTGCATATGTAAATATGACCCTGGGGATAGTCTCCCTAAGGGTGATGGGGGAAACCAGACGTGGACTCCTTGCCCAATGTGCTTAGAGGGATATGGCTGCACCTCACTGACGAGGCCCAAAGGAGGCCGAAACGATCGTCTGGGGTTGTCATGTTCCTTGTTCAGAGGAGAATTGCCTGGTATTTCGGGGCTGGACTGACCATGTCGGCGGGATCAGACTGATATACTACAGGAAAGTTTTCCTCTGTGAAAAGCACAATTGGGCAGAAAGAAGCTACTACCAGGTGGTAACCGGGCCATAGAACAAGCTATTGATGCTGCTGTTCGTTCCTGGCAGACTGCCTCTCATTCTGTTTTGCATATGTAAATATAACCCTGGGGATAGTCTCCCTAAGGGTGATGGGGGAAACCAGACGTGGACTCCTTGCCCAATGTGCTTAGAGGGATATGGCTGCACCTCACTGACGAGGCCCAAAGGAGGCCGAAACGATCGTCTGGGGTTGTCATGTTCCTTGTTCAGAGGAGAATTGCCTGGTATTTCGGGGCTGGACTGACCATGTCGGCGGGATCAGACTGATATACTACAGGAAAGTTTTCCTCTGTGAAAAGCACAATTGGGCAGAAAGAAGCTACTACCAGGTGGTAACCGGGCCATAGAACAAGCTATTGATGCTGCTGTTCGTTCCTGGCAGACTGCTTCTCATTCTGTTTTGCATATGTAAATATGACCCTGGGGATAGTCTCCCTAAGGGTGATGGGGGAAACCAGACGTGGACTCCTTGCCCAATGTGCTTAGAGGGATATGGCTGCACCTCACTGACGAGGCCCAAAGGAGGCCGAAACGATCGTCTGGGGTTGTCATGTTCCTTGTTCAGAGGAGAATTGCCTGGTATTTCGGGGCTGGACTGACCATGTCGGTGGGATCAGACTGATATACTACAGGAAAGTTTTCCTCTGTGAAAAGCACAATTGGGCAGAAAGAAGCTACTACCAGGTGGTAACCGGGCCATAGAACAAGCTATTGATGCTGCTGTTCGTTCCTGGCAGACTGCTTCTCATTCTGTTTTGCATATGTAAATATGACCCTGGGGATAGTCTCCCTAAGGGTGATGGGGAAACCAGACGTGGACTCCTTGCCCAATGTGCTTAGAGGGATATGGCTGCACCTCACTGACGAGGCCCAAAGGAGGCCGAATTGATCGTCTGGGGTTGTCATGTTCCTTGTTCAGAGGAGAATTGCCTGGTATTTCGGGGCTGGACTGACCATGTCGGCGGGATCAGACTGAGATACTACAGGAAAGTTTTCCTCTGTGAAAAGCACAATTGGGAAGAAAGAAGCTACTACCAGGTGGTAACCGGGCCATAGAACAAGCTATTGATGCTGCTGTTCGTTCCTGGCAGACTGCTTCTCATTCTGTTTTGCATATGTAAATATAACCCTGGGGATAGTCTCCCTAAGGGTGATGGGGGAAACCAGACGTGGACTCCTTGCCCAATGTGCTTAGAGGGATATGGCTGCACCTCACTGACGAGGCCCAAAGGAGGCCGAAACGATCGTCTGGGGTTGTCATGTTCCTTGTTCAGAGGAGAATTGCCTGGTATTTCGGGGCTGGACTGACCATGTCGGTGGGATCAGACTGATATACTACAGGAAAGTTTTCCTCTGTGAAAAGCACAATTGGGCAGAAAGAAGCTACTACCAGGTGGTAACCGGGCCATAGAACAAGCTATTGATGCTGCTGTTCGTTCCTGGCAGACTGCTTCTCATTCTGTTTTGCATATGTAAATATGACCCTGGGGATAGTCTCCCTAAGGGTGATGGGGAAACCAGACGTGGACTCCTTGCCCAATGTGCTTAGAGGGATATGGCTGCACCTCACTGACGAGGCCCAAAGGAGGCCGAATTGATCGTCTGGGGTTGTCATGTTCCTTGTTCAGAGGAGAATTGCCTGGTATTTCGGGGCTGGACTGACCATGTCGGCGGGATCAGACTGAGATACTACAGGAAAGTTTTCCTCTGTGAAAAGCACAATTGGGAAGAAAGAAGCTACTACCAGGTGGTAACCGGGCCATAGAACAAGCTATTGATGCTGCTGTTCGTTCCTGGCAGACTGCTTCTCATTCTGTTTTGCATATGTAAATATAACCCTGGGGATAGTCTCCCTAAGGGTGATGGGGGAAACCAGACGTGGACTCCTTGCCCAATGTGCTTAGAGGGATATGGCTGCACCTCACTGACGAGGCCCAAAGGAGGCCGAAACGATCGTCTGGGGTTGTCATGTTCCTTGTTCAGAGGAGAATTGTCTGGTATTTCGGGGCTGGACTGACCATGTCGGTGGGATCAGACTGATATACTACAGGAAAGTTTTCCTCTGTGAAAAGCACAATTGGGCAGAAAGAAGCTACTACCAGGTGGTAACCGGGCCATAGAACAAGCTATTGATGCTGCTGTTCGTTCCTGGCAGACTGCTTCTCATTCTGTTTTGCATATGTAAATATGACCCTGGGGATAGTCTCCCTAAGGGTGATGGGGAAACCAGACGTGGACTCCTTGCCCAATGTGCTTAGAGGGATATGGCTGCACCTCACTGACGAGGCCCAAAGGAGGTCGAAACGATCGTCTGGGGTTGTCATGTTCCTTGTTCAGAGGAGAATTGCCTGGTATTTCGGGGCTGGACTGACCATGTCGGCGGGATCAGACTGAGATACTACAGGAAAGTTTTCCTCTGTGAAAAGCACAATTGGGAAGAAAGAAGCTACTACCAGGTGGTAACCGGGCCATAGAACAAGCTATTGATGCTGCTGTTCGTTCCTGGCAGACTGCTTCTCATTCTGTTTTGCATATGTAAATATAACCCTGGGGATAGTCTCCCTAAGGGTGATGGGGGAAACCAGACGTGGACTCCTTGCCCAATGTGCTTAGAGGGATATGGCTGCACCTCACTGACGAGGCCCAAAGGAGGCCGAAACGATCGTCTGGGGTTGTCATGTTCCTTGTTCAGAGGAGAATTGCCTGGTATTTCGGGGCTGGACTGACCATGTCGGCGGGATCAGACTGATATACTACAGGAAAGTTTTCCTCTGTGAAAAGCACAATTGGGCAGAAAGAAGCTACTACCAGGTGGTAACCGGGCCATAGAACAAGCTATTGATGCTGCTGTTCGTTCCTGGCAGACTGCTTCTCATTCTGTTTTGCACTAACATTATGTGTCTAATCTTCAAATGAACATATAGTTTTCAGCTGTAGATATGGCCGTCAAACTCCCCCCACCATTATGTAGGAGGCTTCTTCTTAAAGTCTTCAACCAATCAGAATCCAATCCTAGGCTAGATTCTTTACCCGCGTTCACGGAGACACTTTCTATTTCTAATAGCGAGCGAACTAAAATTATAATGCGTATGCGCATTAGAAATAGAACAGCATCCCTGTGAACGAGGATCGAATTTAAAAAAGAAGGGGACGGAGAAGGAGGAGGGGGGGGGAGTTTAGCAGCCATGTCTACCGCTGAAAACTGTATGGGCTTTCGATGATTAGACTTATAACGTTAGTGGTATTGAAGATGGGATGCGGTGCAGGCTATGTAAGTATGGGATAAAGTTTTCCTGGGTGTTGACTGTCCTTTTAAAGGGACATAAAACAGGTTGAGATCTGTGCATATCATAAAATGGTTA
Source organism: Bombina bombina (assembly GCF_027579735.1). Taxonomy (NCBI): domain Eukaryota; kingdom Metazoa; phylum Chordata; class Amphibia; order Anura; family Bombinatoridae; genus Bombina; species Bombina bombina. The sequence goes on along the minus strand of NC_069499.1, from coordinate 850,915,774 downwards.
ATTAATTAAAAAATTGTTTGCATAAAACAGTTTTTTAAAAATTGCTGGAAAGTATTTTAAAATAATTTTCAAAAATAAGCAAAATGAATGACATAGCTAAGCTGCCTCTGCCTGGAGCAGCCAACTCCACCCACCCTTATCAGTGTTTAGATACAGGCATTGTTCACAGAGTTCACATCTTCTAGGCATGCTCCAGCAGATAATCCCTGTGCATTTTTGCATTCTACCAAAACAACAATAGATATAGATACAGCCATAGAAGGAAATGTGTGTGTGTCTGTTTGGGGGTTCAGAAACTAAAAAGAAAGGGTTAATGGTGAGGCAATGTAGTATACATTTGCAGATAAAGTAATTAAAGTACATATTATTTAATTTTGTCTCTATCACAACTTGTCTTATGTCCCTTTAAGTTACTGAGATTTACAGTATCGGTGGGGATATTGCAGGCAAAACGAGCTATTTGAAATGAGAAAATAAAGGTAAAGAAGCTGTAAACAATTGTATACATTCTAGCAGATAACATAGATCATTGTGAACAGGTTAAAGAAGAGAGAAAAAAAGTACAATGTTCCTTTAATTGACTGTACTTGAGTTTGTTAACATATATTTTATTATTCTGGAAATATAATGTATATCCATATAGGATAAGGCTGAGAATTTATTTGACTATTAATACCATTCTAAAAACATGTTTCCATTGTTATATACAAGCAGCAATGCAAAAGTAAGCCAGGAAGTGTCACCCTTAAGGCAAATATTATAAGATATATTGGAAGAATGATAAATATTTAAGTTGCATTTGCAAATTTGTAATTTTCATGTCTTCAAGCAAATTACATCTCTGGATATTTCTTTATAATATATATTATTAAACCAGTCAGTGGAAATCACTTATATGGTTTATTTATTTTCCTCTAGGTCAGTGTGTGTATGTGTTTATGTGGCTCTGTATGTATGTATGCATGTATGTATGTCTGTGTTTTGGGTGTGTGTTTCTGTCTGTCTATGTCTGTGTATCTATGTGTCTCTGTATGTGTCTGTGTGTGTAGGTGTGTCTGTCTGTAAGTCTGTGTGTGGATGTCTGTATGGATGGGAGTTGATGTGTTCATGTCTGTGTATTTTGGGCTGTGTGTGTCCCCGTGTCTACAGTGTCTAAATGTAAAAATGTGTATGTATGTGTCTTTGTTTGTGTCTGTGTATTTGTGTTCGTGCATGTGTGTCTGTATGTGTGGAGTGTGTTTGTGCGTCTATCTGTGTGTTTGGGGTGTGTGTCTCTGTTGTATCTATATGTCTCTGTGTATGTCTGTGTATGTGTGTATGTGTGTCTGTATGTGTATGTCTCTGTGTATGTCTGAGTATGTGTGTATGTGTCTGCATGTGTATATCTCTGTGTATGTTCGTGTGCAGGTGTATGTGCTTGTGTATGTGTGTGTGTATGTGTATGTCTCTGTGTATGTGTGTCTGTATGTGTATGTCTCTGTGTATGACTGTGTATGTGTGAATGTATGTGTATGTCTCTGTGTATGTTCGTGTGCGGGTGTATGTGCTTGTGTATGTGTGTGTGTGTGTATGTCTCTGTGTATATGTGTGTATGTGTTTCTGTATGTGTATGTCTGTGTATGTTCGTATGCGTGTGTATGTGCTTGTGTATGTCTGTGTATGTGTGTCTGTATGTGTATGTCTCTGTGTATGTGTGTGTATGTGTGTCTGTATGTGTATGTCCCTGTGTATGTCTGTGTGTATGTGTGTCTGTATGTGTATGTCTCTGTGTATATCTGTGTATGTGTCTGTATGTGTATGTCTGTGTATGTGAGTATGTGTGTTTGTGTGTGTGTATGTTCATATGCGCGTGTATGTGCTTGTGTATGTCTGTGTGTGTGTCTGTATATGTATGTCTCCATGTATGTCTGTGTGTGTATGTGTGTCTGTATGTGTATGTCTCTGTGTATGTATGTGTGTGTGTCTGTATGTGTATGTCCCTGTGTATGTCTGTGTGTGTGTGTGTGTGTGTATGTGTGTCTGTATGTGTATGTCTCTGTGTATGTTTGTGTGTGGGTGTATGTGCTTGTGTATGTCTGTGTGTGTGTGTGTATGTGTGTCTGTATGTGTATGTCTCTGTGTATGTCTGTGTGTGTGTGTGTGTATGTGTGTCTGTATGTGTATGTCTCTGTGTATGTCTGTGTGTGTGTGCATGTGTGTGTGTCTGTATGTGTATGTCTCTGTGTATGTCTGTGTGTGTGTCTGTATGTGTATGTCTCTGTGTATGTCTGTGTGGGTGTGTATGTGTGTCTGTATGAGTATATCTCTGTGTATGTTCGTGTGCGGGTGTATGTGTGTGTGTGTTTGTGTGTCTGTGAAATTATGCTTTAATTATTAGTCACCAAATAAGCAGGAAATCTGTGGAAAGGCCCAGCAGAGAGACATCTGCTGACTGTAACATTACTGTGAAACCAGCAGATAAAGATTTTGCCAGCATACATAAAACAGAGGGACAATGAGCTCCCAGCTCTGTGCATAGAAACCGATATACAACCCTGATACACCAACAGCAGAAGAACTTTGAAGCCACTATACAAGGATCAAGTAAGTAGCTTTTCATTTACTTTAAAGGAAAGTACAAATAAAGGTACATTTTGTTCTCTAAAAAACAACTGCAAATAATAACCACTTTGTACCCTCTAGTTTGTTTAAAACTGTAATGTTTACTTTCAAGTCATGTCCAGCTGATCCATATTTAGATTTACCACTTTTGGAATGCAGCTTCATGTATCTTCTTCACCACAGAAGTACATGTGTATAGTGTATCATTTTTGTTAAAGGGACACTAAACACTTCATGCATCTTCCTCTAAATATGGGTGCAGCCATATTGGAAATTAGGTTTCATGGAGAGTTGCTGCACATGTGCACTGGAATGCATTGAAAGTCCGATTTCAACATGGTGACACCCATGACTAGAAGGAGGTGGTAAATACCTTTAAAACTATGCTTATAAAATATATTTAGTGTTTAAAGGGATAGGAAACCCCAAAAAACTTATTTCAGGATTTGGATAGAATATATAATTTTAAACAACTTTCCAATTTACTTCCATTATCAACTATGCTTTGTTCTCTTGTTATCCTTTGCTGAAGGAACAGCATTGGACTACTGGCAGCTAGCTGAACACATCTAGTTAGTCAATCACAAGAGACAAATGTGTGCAGGCACCAATTAGCAGCAGCTCCCACTAGAGTAGGATATGTGCGTATTCTTTTTCAACAAGTGATACCAAGAGAACTAAGCACATTTAGAAGTTAATTTAAAATTGTCTTAAAATGACATGCTCTATCGGAATCTTGCAAGTTTAATTTTGACTTTCCAATCCCTTCATTGCCCCTTTAAAAATCCCCATCCTGCATTTTTGTCTACTTTCATTCATCTATCATGAATGCTTATTAGAGAGTAAATTTCCTGTATTTTAATATGTATTTAACGCTAACATATATAATTTTTAAATTCATAATTACCTCCAAATCTCAGTGAATATTTTTATGTAATAATCAACAAATCAAGAATACAATACATTTGTTCAGACAGGATTTGAGCCGCCTAGAAACAGATCTCATTTTTAATTCCACTTCAAATATGATACATGTTCTGGATACTTATAGTTTCAAAGTTAATATCAGTGTGAATATAATACTACAAATCTGTTATACAACCATATTTTCTTGATGGCATTTCAGACGGAAAGAAATCTATTTTCATCTTTCATGATTTTGAATATGATGTTGTTTGGTAACTTTCACATGGTGACCCGTATGGGAATTGGATTTATCCATATCCGGCATAAGAAAAAAAAGAAATGACTTCTTTCTGTAGAAAAGAAATGTCCATAGCCAATGATATAACTGTATAAATAAAAAATGTTATAGCAAAATGATCCAATCCTGTAATCCAGGGATGGCCAACTGCTGACCTTAAGGTCACATGTGACCCCTCTGCACTATTTTTTGCAGCCCACAGGATAAAGCAGAGAAGAATATGTGTCATAGTTTTGTGACCCAGAAAAGAAGCGTTACTAAAAATGTGAACTGTGGGGTGTCCACAACTTTCAAGAGCCCTCTGGAAGAGCAGACAGTGGGTACCCTGCAAACTTGACTAAATTTTGCCCTGTTACGGGACATATATTATTGTGTGTTTAATAGCCTTAAAGAGAGAATAAGCACCTTGACATTTTAATATAAACTGTTTAGTTATGCATAGTGAAATTACTTTGCAATATACTTTTCTTTTAATTTATTTTGCTCCCCTTTTTATGAACTGACAATGCACACTGCAGGCTTATGATTGCTAACCCTGATACATATCATTCTCTGTTTGGCTTTAAAATATAACAACAGCAAAACAATTCACTTTATGATAACATTATGACCTTGGCTAACCTTGTCAGCTGCAGACTCAAGCAAGGATTGGCTCCTCCAATGAGGCAAGAGGTGGGTGGAGTTTGGCTACTGAAAAATAAGTGCAGCAGTCTAAATGTTTTACCAATTTAGACTTGGCTTATATGTTTTTTTAGCAAGACAACAGAAGTATATTGTAATTACAAGATATTTACTGTCCCTTTAAGGCTTCTAAACTATTGATCTGCAGTCCCCATATTTTAGGAAGTTCATCACTGCTGTAAACTAATATACATTAACCCTGTGTGTTTGCTGAATTGCAAATTTATGTTTTTGTACTTTGGTGCCTAAATTTACAAGCGCTTCAGTCCATGGGGCCAATTTATCATCAGTCTGTCCGACATGATCCGCTCAATGGATCATATCCGACAGACAGCGATGAATGCCGACAGCATACTCTGTCAGCATTTATCATTGCACAAGCAGTTCTTGTGAATTGCTTGTGCAATGCCATCCCCTGCAGATTCGCGACCAATCTGCCTCTAGCAGGGGATGTCAATCAACCCGATCGTATTCAATCGGGTTGATTGCTGTCCGCCGCTCAGAGCAGGCGGACCAGTTAAGGAGCAGCGTTCTTAAGACCGCTGCTTCTTAACTGCTGTTTAAGGCGAGCCTAAAGCCTTGCGCGGAAACAGGGGCATCAGGGGCTGTTCGGCCCTTGATAGTTCGGCCCCCATATGTTTAATATTAATCTTGATTGAACTTTCATAGTTGAGGCAGAGCATGTAAGTTTAAAGTGATGGTAAATCCAAGCGTATAAAAAAACGCTAGCATTTACCATCACTAAAAATAAACATTAGTTTCAGTCATCATTTAATAAAAGAAAAGCTGTTAAACTCACCCTATATGTGCCGCAAGTATATCACTAACTCAGCGGCTCCGGCCACCGCGGCACAGCCCTCTTCTTCAATGAGGTGACATTTTGTGCGTGCCAACTGACATCGAAACACAGCTATTGGTTTAGTGGGTGATGTCTTAAACAGCATTTTTTTTTAATAAGTGATGACTGAAACTAATGGGGTTTTTTTTAGTGATGGTAAATGCAAGCATTTTTTATATGCTTGGATTTACCATCACTTTAAACATACATTCTCTGTCTTAACTATGTAAGTTTAATCTTAGCTTTTGTTTTCCTTTAAAGGACCAGTCAACACATTAGATTTGCATAAGCAACAAATGCAAGATAACAAGACAATGCAATAGCACTTAGTCTGAACTTCAAATGCGTAGTAGATTTTTTTATAACAAATTTCAAAATTATGTATATTTCCACTCCCATTGTACCATGTGATAGCAATCAGCCAATCACAAATGCATATACGTATAGTCTGTGAATTCTTGCACATGCTCAGTAGAATCTGGTGACTCAAAAATTGTAAATATAAAAGACTGTGCACATTTTTTTTAATGGAAGTAAATTGGAAAGTTGTTTAAAATTACATGCTGTATCTGAATCATGAAAATTTAATTTAACCTGAGTGTCCCTTTAAACCAGTGACTTTTTGCTTATGCTACGGAGTAAAAATGCTTCTGGTCTCCTGACAGTAGTCTATTATGACTAGTAAAATGCAGGTTGTCAAAATAATTTTAACTTGCTGTTTAATAATGATATATCACAAAACCAATAAAATGCTTTTAGCCTGGATATGTTTTGAAAGGGCTGCCACTGTTGTTTAAAAGCATCTGAAAGCATAGTTATTTGCATATTTAATAATAATATACTATTATTATTATAACTCAAAAAACTAAAGCTGTAGCTGTTGATTTAAAGTGATTGCGAAGTTAAGCTATACGCTCAACAACATTTGTAATAAAAAAGTAAACAAAATGCACTTTCATTGATTAAAATCATTGTTGAAAAAAGACACCAAAGGGGGCGTGTTATGATTGGCTACAGCGTGATTCGTAATTTTACACTGAAATAACTGAGGGGCCGATATACTAATGTCTGTGCGACATGATACACTGCAACGTATCATGTCCGATAGACATCGCTGAATCATTCAGCATTGCACAAGCAGTTCTAGTGAACTGCTTGTGCAATGCCGCCCCCTGCAGATTTGTGGCCAATCGGCCGCTAGCAGGGGATGTTAATCAACCCAATCGTATAGGATCGGGTTGATTGCTGTACGCCGCTCAGAGGCGACGGATACATTTAAAGGGACAGTCAAGTCCAAAAATAACTTTCATGATTTAAATAGGGCATGTGATTTTAAGCAAATTCCCATTTTACTTTTATCACTAATTTTGCTTTGTTCTCTTGGAATTCTTAGTTGAAAGCTAACACCTAGGAGGTTCATGTGCTAATACCTTAGACCTTGAAGACTGCCTCTAATCTGAATGCATTTTGACCACTAAGAGGGCATTAGTTAATGTGTTTCATATAGATAACATTGAGCTCATGCACGTGAAGTGACCTAGGAGTGAGCACTGATTGGCTAAAATGCAAGTCTGTCAAAAGAACTGAAATTAGGGGACAGTCTGCAGAGGCTTAGATACAAGGTAATTACAGAGGTAAAACATGTATTTATATAACTGTGTTGGTTATGCAAAACTCAGGAATGGGTAACAAAGTGATTATCTTTCTTTTTAAACAACAAACATTCTGGTGTTGACTGTTCCTTTAAGGAGCAGCGGTCTTAAGACCGCTGCTTCTTGGCCCCTATGTGTTGCGGGTGGAGGAACAGCGTAATGTATAAGAAAATGAAAGGGTGCTTAATTATATATATTTCAGTGTCTACACTGATTTTAATCATTGAAAGTGCCCATCATTTACTTTTTTATTACCAATTTTGTTGAGTGTAGACCTTAAAGGGTTAGTATAGTCAAAATTAAACTTTCATGATTCAGATACAGCATTCAATTTTAAGTAACTTTCTATTTTACTCCTATTATCAATGTTTCTTCGTTCTCTTGGTATCTTTATTTGAAAAAGCTGGAATGTATGGTTAGGAGCTGGCACATTTTAGTTCAGCACCTGGATAGCACTTGCTGATTGGTGTCTAAATGTAGCCATCCAATCAGCAAGACCCAGATGCTGAAAAAATGGGCTAGCTCCTAAGCTAACTTTCCAGATTTTTTAAATAAAGATACCAAGAGAACAAAGTAAATTAGAAAGTTGCTTAAAATTGTATGTTCTATCTGAATGATGAACGTTTATTTTTTACTAGACTATCCCTTTAAGTTTGCAATCACTTTAAATGGCTTTCAACAGCTATAACAGGGTCTAACGTTTTCCAATGCTGACAAACCTGGGAAATACAGGCTAGTATTAGTCCTATCTGTGTGAGAAAAGTTTAATTTGATTTACTAAAGTATGTACCCAAGGGAGATCATTTTCCTAAAATGGTTACCCTGGAATCATTTTACTTCTAAACTGTACACATTTTAGAAGTCCAAAAAACAAAAAAAATGATTTCATCAATACACATAGAACCCATTAAAAATAAAATGAATTTACTGTTGAACTAGTGGCTCTGATTGGCAACAAAATGAGTCAGGTGTTTAGCAGCTGACAGCTACACATTTGTTTCATCACCTTTTGTGAGCAAGTGGCTGCTGCCTTCCTGTATTGTTGGCAAACACCTGAGTTCATGCAAATTACGGCATCAGTGCACATTTATAGTCACCCCAAGTAACAAGCAATCAATGAGACCATGGGCTGCTACAGACTTTAATCCAGCCCCCACATGCTTTTTAATGGACAAATTTAAAAAATGACTGTTTAAAAGAAAAGAGCTTTTTTTTAGCATGCTTATGTATGTATTGATTTATTTGTTTATTGTGCGGTGATTAGGTTAGGTTAACCCCTTTGTGGCAGAATAATAGTGTTCACATCGGACCAAACTTCCACTGTAAGCACTATTAGTAAAAATTTAAATAAATGTGATTGTTGATGCAATTGTGTGATTTCAAGGCCGGGATCTGATCATGTGGGACTGCCTACGCTGCGAAGCACCCCCCACCCCCAAGATTCTTACCTGCGTCAAAGGGGGAAGCTGCAGGACACCTTATAAAAATAATACAAATATCATCAGGAGAAACTTCTTATGGAATAAATATGAAAAATGTTCTGTTGTTAAAGGGAAACGAAACCCAGAAGCTGCTGATTGGTGGCTGCACATACAGTATATGCTACTTATCATTTGCTTTAAGCTAGCTCCCAGTAGTGCATTGCTGCCCCTTCAACAAAGAATGTCAAGAGAATGAAGCAAATTAGATAATAGAAGTAAATTGGAAAGTTTTTTTTTAAAATTATATGATCTATCTGAATAAAAAAATATTTTTTTTTGGGTTGCATGTCCCTTTAAATAAGCCATTGGCAAACTCTGTTTTACCAATGTCACTTTCCATGAGCCTTTTGTAAGCTTTGCTATTATTGAGCCATTACAAACAGTACATTTAATTACTGTAAGCTTTCACATAGACACTGTATTTATTATCCAGCATTTGTTTTGGTGCAGGTTTCATATGAAGCATACAAGTGTTTAACATGATATTCTAAATCTGTCTCTGCTCTATTTAAGTGAGGATGTATTACAGAGCTTTGTATTATATTCTGATTGACAGTTTTTTTTTCTGTGGGAGTTGCCTCTGTCAGTCTTTGAGCAGTAGAGTTCCAGAACACAGTTGTACTTACGGGTAAAACTTTCTAGCTCTTACCTGCTATGTGGAAAAACACTCTTAACCCAATAAACACACGGACTCCAGTTATGGGAGAAAAAAAACCCTTCCCTGTCCGGGGAGAGGGGTCGCATTTATTAAACAAATAACTTAATAATTAAATAACCTAATAACAAATAACTTAACGTTGGCCAGCAAGAAAAAGGCACCCCTGTCCTACAACTCCAAAGCAAGGGGTGCGACCGCCCTAAAGGAATGGGGGACGCTCCCCATTCCGACAGCCTAGGGTTTTTTTTTAGGAGGGATCGTGCAGGGAGCCACCAAGCGTCGGCCCTTGCGGCTGGCGTTGAATGTGCTCGCCTGTCCCCCCCTCTTTTCACCCCCCAGGCTGTCCCTACTGGATGTTTGTCGCACCCCTTCTGCCGCCACCCAAAGAGGACACGGAACTCTTACCGCCACTACAAACAGAGGGAAGCCAGAGAACGTCTAATATTACCCAAAAACAGATCGTTACCAATGTCAGAAAGGTGCACTTCGTCCCTGTGGAAAAGCCCAGGGGTATCAATCTGAATGTTATCGTGAGTGATGACCTTGCCTTGCTTATGTCCCTATTGAGCTTCCCCTTCACTCTAAAACCTGCTTTTTGAGAGCTCATATGCCTCCAAACGTTCCTGGAAATAATCTGCGACCACACAATCCTGACCTCAGGAAACTGGGTCGCCAACCATTTAATGTCCGCAATCATAGCACTCGCCAGATCGCCCATGGGCATGGTCCCAACGTCATTGCCCCCCAGGTGCAAAACAAGCACATGAGGGCGCCCCCACCGCCTTCTGGCCTCTGCCACTTGTGTCGGCAACTCTGACCACATCATTCCTCGCTTGCCAAGCCACCGAATGCCCATCCTTCTTGACGGCAACCCCAACTGTAAACCTCCTGCGCTTGCAGCTGCACGCAAGGCAGCCCAATGGACATACGAATGTCCCACAATCCACACTCTCTTGCACGGCAGCCCCTCACCTGAAATAATAAAGAAATAAAACAAACCTGGCTTCCCCCAAACCTAACCAACAACAACAAACAGAACTTATTTGAACACTTTAATGAACAACGTTATGCTACAGTGGCCTTATATACTTCTTAAATATAGCTGAAGCCCACCGACCCAAGAATTTGATTTCCCTCTCTGAGGACCCCACCATGGCCGCATCTGTGGCGGCCCCGATCCTAAACGAATGCGGGGCTACCACAGAGGGATCCCATCCTAAACTCAAAAACACCTTTTTCAAAACCACCCGAAACTGAAATCCTGATAAGAAGGAACCATTGCTGTGAACCAGAAACACCTCCTCCACGTTTGGTCTGATATCCATGTACCTTCTACAGCACTTAACAGGGCAAATTAATGGCTCCACCTGCGAGAGCAAATTGAGCCATCTCCCTTTTCCCGTCTGATCTGTCTTGGAATGTGCCACAAATACCAGGATAACCTCCCCCTCAAATCTAACGTGATCCTTGAGCAGCGCTGACCCGATTGCGACTTCGGATGAAGCTACTAATTCACTGATACGCAGCGCAGTGAAGTATGCTAGAGAGAATGCAGCTGCAAAGAGGACGACTTCATACTCCAAGCTGCAAACAGCCGGGAGGACACGCATCATGCTACTTAACCTATCTCTAGTGATTGGTTCCCTAATGTCTTTTTGAACCCGTCACCCTATGCGCCCCTTTTATGGCTGCCCTTGCTAGAAAAGATTTAGATACATCTGGGACTCCATATAACTTGGAAAAGAACGAAATGGCCGCTGCCCTGATGCCGATGGCGCCAGGCGCCAGGCCTTTCTCATGTAAACATGCAACCCACGGCAAAAAACTGTGCACACCTGGAGCTTTCCAGGACAATCCCTGTATGGACAAAAATTCCTCCCATTCAGCCCAATACTTGCAGTACGAATGCCATGTTCTTGCCGCCAGCGACCCTTGCAGTAACCTTAACGCAGTTCCCCAGAACTCACCACCTGCCAGAGATAAGCAGGACAAACGTCACCCTGCACCTCAGCAGCAGGCGCTACCTCCCTAAACCTATCCCACTGACCCCTGGACAGACCGTCCGCGATGACGTTGCGGACCCCAGGAACATGCCTTGCAGTGAACTAAATGTTATGTCGTAGACAGAGCAAGACTAATTGGCGCAATACGTTAACCACTGGGGGGGAAGAAGTCGACAGTTGATTGATAGTGTGCACTACGCTCAGGTTATCGCACCAGAAAGTAACCGCCAGGTTCTGTAAGCGCCTGTACCATAGCTCAACAGCCACTAAAATGGGGAAGAGTTCCAGCAGTGTTAGGTTTTTTAACCACCTCGTGCCTCCCCATGTAGCTGGCCAAGTAGCTGCACACCATGATCCCTCAAAATAGGCGTCAGTGTACAAGTGCAGCTGTTGGCTGCTGATCGGTTTGGGTAACCAGATCCTCATGCCATTGAAATCGCGCAGGAACAAGAACCAAACTGCAAGGTCTTTCAGGATATCTAAAGAAATCCTCACCGGGCCCTAGGTAACCTAAGTCCCCTGGTTGCCGCTTCCATCCTGCAATTAAAAATCTTACCCATCGGAATCACCCTGGACGCGAAATTTAAGAGGCCGAGCAGAGACTGAAAGTCACGCAGTGTGGACCTCCCAGCCTCCCTGATAGCCTGAATGGCCGCCAATGCAGAGTCAACTTTTGCCCGAGGCAACCTGCATTCACCCTCTACGGTGTCAATTTCTATACCCAAGAAGACAATACGTGTACATGGGCCTTCAGTCTTTTCAGCTGCCTGAGGAACTCCTAAACGTGAGGACAGCTGAATCATACTATCAAGCAGCCTAGCGCAATTCCCAGATCCCGCCCTACCCACCAGCAGGAAATCATCTAAATAATGGGCCACGTGCTCCAGCCCGGACTCGCGAACCACTGCCCAATGCAAAAATTAACTAAATAATTCAAAGTACGCGCACGATATGGCGCAACCCATTGGCAAGCAGCGGTCCACATAGTACCGATCCTGAAACCTGCACCCCATCAAATAGAAACTCCCCGGATGGATAGGAAGGAGGCGAAAAGCAGATTCTATGTCCACCTTCGCCATCTCAGTCCCGCGTCCAAGTCCTTGAATGACCGCCAGGGCAGATTCGAAGGACTGGTAAGAAACTGACGTGTCTCCCTCGTCAAGTGCGTCATTCGGACTCGCCCTCAGGGTGAGACAAATGCTGTATCAGCCTGAACTTCCCGGGCTCTTTTTTTGGCACTATGCCGAGAGGAGAGACAACTAGATTCTCTAAAGGGGCATGCTAATAAGGGCCAGCCATGCGCCCCAACTCCACCTCCTTAGCTATCTTATCCGCTACGGTCTGGGGATGTTGATCAACTGACTTAAGATTGCGAACTACGGGGGAGGAAAAAACTAAGCGTTTAACTGGGATGCAAAAACCAAACGATAAACCTGATCTAAGGAAGCCAGCCGCTACCTGATCAGAGTAGGCCCTAAGCAGGCTACAAATTTCCCCTAGCCTCAGGGGTGTATGTGCCCTTTCCAGCAGTAGGCGGTCTAAATGGAGCCCTCCCCCCGCTTGACTCACGACGCCTGGGGCAATCAGCGCCCGCGTGGGAGCCGCCGCAATAGATGCAGACGTGACGAAAAAGACATTGCGTTCCCTTATCACACTGCTTCTCTTGAAACTTCCAACACTCTCTCCCTCCCCGCCTTCTAAACTGCCTACTTGGCATATTTGGCAACGCCGGCCTCGCGGGAGCAAGGACTGTGCTATCTGACAACTCCAGACCAGAGAACAAATCCATCTCCTTCATTCCAAAATGAAGAATGGGATTGGATTCCAACCTGCACCTGAACTCGGCGTCGTATTGACACCACGCTGTCCCCTTTCCTCTAGTATGAATGTCATCGATGACTTCCATATACTTGAGGATATTAAGGTTATGTTGAGGATTAGCCTCCAAATAACAGGAAGCTAATACGCGGAAGCACCGCATCCACTACTCAACCTAGACAGTTAAAAAATCTTAACATACCTCCCTTCCTTAAAACGTCTAGCTATGCGCGGCTTGAGATGAGAAAGCAGCGAGTGCACGATGCAAGGATAGGTATCCGACGTGCTAGCCACTAGCGACTTGGAGGAGCTAGCTTGATTGCCAGGTAGGGAACTCGAGACTGAAATTCCCTGGGATCCTGCCGTCCCGCCTAAACTAACAGATCCTACAGTGCTAGCCCCTTTCGCATCTGCTATTTTCCTAATATATCTAAATAGCTTGCGCTGACCCTTGTCCTTAAAACCTGATGAACTATCAGAATCCCCTGTAGAGTAACCATCCTCCCCCCTAAAGTGTGGTGCAAGCAGGGTCTCACCAGGCCGCCTCAGCTCCAGATGATGCAGGAACAGCCACCAAAGGCGCAGGTCATGGGGTCTGTCTCCCCGCTGGGATCACTGCTGGTGCTGAAGTCCCAGCTTGCATTTGTACCGGTGCAGCAGCTTCAGGTGCAGCCGTTGTAGTCGCCGAAGATGCCATCGCAACCTGCAAAACAATAGGGCAAGTGGGGCTATCACTGGATTCAACAATGAGGCTTTCTGCCCCCAGCCCCCTGATTCTGCAATACACCCACTCCCTGTAAACTGCCTGGTCCCCTAGCTAAAAGCCTCTTTTTCAGGCTGGCTAAAATATTCATATATCCCCTGATTTAGCTATGCATTTTCCAGTGGGGGTTAATTCTAATGATTGCTGCCTCTTTCTAACTGCCCCCTCCTAGTTCGTGTGGCCTTTTTAACCCCTGAATCCTTTTTTTAATGAGCCTTTTCTACCACCACCCTGCCCCTTCCTATAAGGTACCTCCTCCCCCATGCCCGCATTGCCAGATCCGGATACCCCACTTACCTTAGTGGGGATCCATGTGCTAGTTGGCTTCTTTGTCCCCCATGGTTGAACAACCTCTGGACTCTGCGCACTAGCTCTCTCTGAGCAAGATGGCGCTGAGACACGGAGGGCGCGTGACGTCACCGGGGGCGGAGTCAATGACGTCACGCGCACACGAGGAGACAGGGGAGAAGACTGCATGGCTCCTAAGCCATGCGGTACAGAAGGCCCAGGATCCGCCTCTCCACCACTGACTATCCCCTGACCGGCAGTCAGAGGAGGAGAGTCGGATCTATCTGACAGCGCAGTATCGCTCAGGAGAAGGGGGGACATGGGATCGTCAACCTGCCCCTGATGGACAAGAACCGGGAGGGCTGCAGGGCCAGGCCCCATATGTTAGAGGGAGGAAGGGGCCGAAAACGGCAAGTTGCTGGGATTGATAGTGGGAAACGAGGGCTGAGCCAGGGGGAGATAATTACTCCTAGAAGGAGCAGCAAAAAGAGCAGGGGTAGAGGAAAATATGGGCACAGATAAAGAGGAGGAAAAAGACACAACAGGGACAGAAGAAGGGGAAGAAAAAATGACAGAGGAGGGAGCAGAAGCAGAAGGGAGAGATATAGAATAGGCAGGGAGAAAGGAAGGAGGAGCAGAAGCAGAGGCCAAGAGAGAATAAGTAGCATGGGGGAAAGGCATAGCAGAGGGGACAGAGGGAGAGGGAGGTATATTATCACCCATTGTATAGACTACAGATTTCCTTCTCTTTTCAGGTGACTCCTGTTCTTCGCAAAAACGCCTAGGAGCCCTGGAGGAGCGAAGAGGCTTCACCATTCTTCCACCTGCAAGACAAGAAACAGGTTAGTGACCCTACTTCCTGCCTGCAGCTGCAGCCCTTAATATAGGCTCTGCAACATCTCCCTCTAGCTGTCAGACCAGCTAGCACACATAGGCCTAGATTTAGAGTTTGGCGGTAGCCGTCAAAACCAGCGTTAGAGGCTCCTAACGCTGGTTTTAGGCTACCACCGGTATTTGGAGTCAGTCAGGAAAGGGTCTAACGCTCACTTTTCAGCCGTGACTTTTCCATACCGCAGATCCCCTTACGTCAATTGCGTATCCTATCTTTCAATGGGATCTTTCTAACTCCGTTATTTAGAGTCGTGTCTGAAGTGAGCACTAGAATTCTAACGACAAAACTCCAGCCGCAGAAAAAAGTCAGTAGTTAAGAGCTTTCTGGGCTAACGCCGGTTTATAAAGCTCTTAACTACTGTGCTCTAAAGTACACTAACACCCATAAACTACCTATGTACCCCTAAACCGAGGTCCCCCCACATCGCCGCCACTCGATTCAATTTTTTTAACCCCTAATCTGCCGACCGCCACCTACGTTATACTTATGTACCCCTAATCTGCTGCCCCTAACACCGTTGACCCCTATATTATATTTATTAACCCCTAACCTGCCCCCCACAACGTCGCCGCCAGCTACCTACAATAATTAACCCCTAATCTGCCGACCGCAAAGAGCCGCCACCTACATTATAGCTATGTACCCCTAATCTGCTGCCCCTAACACCGCCAACCCCTATATTATATTTATTAACCCCTAATCTGCCCCCCTCAACGTCGCCTCCACCTGCCTACACTTATTAACCCCTAATCTGCCGAGCGGATCTCACCGCTACTATAATAAAGTTATTAACCCCTAATCCGCCTCACTCCCGCCTCAATAACCCTATAATAAATAGTATTAACCCCTAATCTGCCCTCCCTAACATCGCCGACACCTAACTTCAATTATTAACCCCTAATCTGCCGACCGAATCTCGCCGCTATTCTAATAAATGGATTAACCCCTAAAGCTAAGTCTAACCCTAACACTAACACCCCCCTAAGTTAAATATAATTTAAATCTAACTAAATAAATTAACTATTATTAAATAAATTATTCCTATTTAAAGCTAAATACTTACCTGTAAAATAAACCCTAATATAGCTACAATATAAATTATAATTATATTATAGCTATTTTAGGATTTATATTTATTTTACAGGTAACTTTGTATTTATTTTAACCAGGTACAATAGCTATTAAATAGTTAAGAACTATTTAATAGCTAAAATAGTTAAAATAATTACAAAATTACCTGTAAAATAAATCCTAACCTAAGTTACAATTAAACCTAACACTACACTATCAATAAATAAATTAAATAAAATACCTACAATTACCTACAATTAAACCTAACACTACACTATCAATACATTAATTAAATACAATATCTACAAATAAATACAATGAAATAAACTAACTAAAGTACAAAAAATAAAAAAGAACTAAGTTACAAAAAATAAAAAAATATTTACAAACATCAGAAAAATATTACAACAATTTTAAACTAATTACACCTACTCTAAGCCCCCTAATAAAATAACAAAGACCCCCAAAATAAAAAAATGCCCTACCCTATTCTAAATTACAAAAGTTCAAAGCTCTTTTACCTTACCAGCCCTGAACAGGGCCCTTTGCGGGGCATGCTCCAAAGAATTCAGCTCTTTTGCCTGTAAAAAAAAAACATACAATACCCCCCCCCCAACATTACAACCCACCACCCACATACCCCTAATCTAACCCAAACCCCCCTTAAATAAACCTAACACTAAGCCCCTGAAGATCTTCCTACCTTATCTTCACCATGCCAGGTATCACCGATCGTTCCAGGCTCCGAAATCTTCATCTAAGCCCAAGCGGGGGCTAGACATCCATCATCCGACGGCTGAAGAAGTCCAGAAGAGGCTCCAAAGTCTTCATCCTATCCGGCAAGAAGAGTAGATCCGGACCGGCAACCATCTTCTTCCAAGCGGCATCTTCTATCTTCATCCGATGAGGACCAGCTCCATCTTGAAGACCTCCACCGCGGACCCATCTTCTTCCGACAACGACTTCCCGACGAATGACGGTTCCTTTAAGGGACGTCATCCAAGATGGCGTCCCTCGAATTCCGATTGGCTGATAGGATTCTATTAGCCAATCGGAATTAAGGTAGGAAAATTCTGATCCGATCAGCCAATCAGATTGAGCTCACATTCTATTGGCTGATCGGAATGCGAGCTCAATCTGATTGGCTGATTGAATCAACCTCTTCTGGACTTCTTCAGCCGTCGGATGATGGATGTCTAGCCCCCGCTTGGGCTTAGATGAAGATTTCGGAGCCTGGAACGATCGGTGATACCTGGCATGGTGAAGACAAGGTAGGAAGATCTTCAGGGGCTTAGTGTTAGGTTTATTTAAGGGGGTTTGGGTTAGATTAGGGGTATGTGGGTGGTGGGTTGTAATGTTGGGGGGGGGGTATTGTATGTTTTTTTTTACAGGCAAAAGAGCTGAATTCTTTGGGGTATGCCCCGCAAAGGGCCCTGTTCAGGGCTGGTAAGGTAAAAGAGCTTTGAACTTTAGTAATTTAGAATAGGGTAGGGCATTTTTTTTATTTTGGGGGTCTTTGTTATTTTATTAGGGGGCTTAGAGTAGGTGTAATTAGTTTAAAATTGTTGTAATATTTTTCTGATGTTTGTAAATATTTTTTTATTTTTTGTAACTTAGTTCTTTTTTATTTTTTGTACTTTAGTTAGTTTATTTCATTGTATTTATTTGTAGATATTGTAATTAATTAATTTATTGATAGTGTAGTGTTAGGTTTAATTGTAACTTAGGTTAGGATTTATTTTACAGGTAATTTTGTAATTATTTTAACTATTTTAGCTATTAAATAGTTCTTAACTATTTAATAGCTATTGTACCTGGTTAAAAAAAATACAAAGTTACCTGTAAAATAAATATTAATCCTAAAATAGCTATAATATAATTATAATTTATATTGTAGCTATATTAGGATTTATTTTACAGGTAAGTATATAGCTTTAAATAGGATTAATTTATTTAATAAGAGTTAATTAATTTCGTTAGATTTAAATTATATTTAAGTTAGGGGGGGGTGTTAGTGTTAGGGTTAGACTTAGCTTTAGGGGTTAATACATTTATTAGAATAGCGGTGAGCTCCAGTCGGCAGATTAGGGGTTAATGTTTGAAGTTAGGTGTCGGCGATGTTAGGGAGGGCAGATTAGGGGTTAATACTATTTATTATAGGGTTAGTGAGGCGGATTAGGGGTTAATAACTTTATTATAATAGCGTTGCGGTCCGGTCGGCAGATTAGGGGTTAATAAGTGTAGGCAGGTGGAGGCGACGTTGTGGGGGGCAGATTAGGGGTTAATAAATATAATATAGGGGTCGGCGGTGTTAGGGACAGCAGATTAGGGGTATATAGGGATAATGTAAGTAGCGGCGGTTTACGGAGCGGAAGATTAGGGGTTAATAATAATATGCAGGGGTCAGCGATAGCGGGGGCTACAGATTAGGGGTTAATAAGTGTAAGGTTAGGGGTCTTTAGACTCGGGGTACATGTTAGAGTGTTAGGTCCAGACGTAGGAAGTGTTTCCCCATAGCAAACAATGGGGCTGCGTTAGGAGCTGAACGCTGCTTTTTTGCAGGTGTTAGGTTTTTTTTCAGCTCAAACAGCCCCATTGTTTCCTATGGGGGAATCGTGCACGAGCACGTTTTTGAAGCTGGCCGCTTCCGTAAGCAACTCTGGTATCGAGAGTTGAAGTTGCGTTAAATATGCTCTACGCTCCTTTTTTGGAGCCTAACGCAGCCATTCTGTGGACTCTCAATACCAGAGTTATTTAAAAGGTGTGGCCAGAAAAAAGGCAGCGTTAGCTACGCGGGTCGTTACCGACAAAACTCTAAATCTAGCCGATAGGAACTAATACACCTAGCAACTAAGTCAAAAGTTAACCCTTAAGTTGCTGCGCTCTTAATCAGCTCTCCACTTTCCTTTTCTTGAACTTCCTGTTTGTTTCTCATTTCTCCTTAAATTGAAACAGTTTTTACTTAGACATTTTTTACACAAACACATATTTTTAATATGTTTATCTGCTACTATTTCATATAGATGATCAGTGATTGCTAACTCCTTTATGGGGGACACAGGTAAATATTTTAGAAGCCTTAAAGGGACACTGAACCCAAATTTTTCATTTTGTAATTCAGAAAGAGCATGCAATTTTAAGCAACTTTCTAATATACTCCTATTTTCAATTTTTCTTCGTTCTCTTGCTATCATTATTTGAAAAAGAAGGCATCTAAGCTTTTTTTTGGTTTCAGTACTCTGGACAGCACTTTTTTATTGGTGGATGAATTTATCCACCAATCAGCAAGGACAACCCAGGTTGTTCCCCAAAAATGGGCCGGCATCTAAACTTACATTCTTACATTTCAAATAAAGATACCAAAAGAATGAAGACAATGTGATAATAGTAGTAAATTTGAAAGTTGCTTAAAATTTCATGCTCAATCTGAATCACGAAAGAAAAATTTTGGTTACAGTGTCCCTTTAAAGAGACATTAAACACTACATGCTAGATAGAATGATGCATTCAAAGAAATTATTAGTCTGAGAATAATATGTGGATGTACTTTTTAAAGTTTCATTAGCTGTTTAAATATTGACAAAATAAGTTTAAAGTTTTAGTGTCTATAAAACAATGGGAGCTGCCATGTTGTAACTTAGGTTACCTTCTCTGCTGTGACCAATTAGGGACAGTTATAAATAGGTCAATTAGAGTGTGCAGCCAATGGCTGTGTTTAATATAACAATGTTCTTCAATTCCATTTCTAACAGGAACTTAAAAAGCTCACAATTCCAGAATGGAATTACAGGAAAAGGGGACAAAATAAATAACAAATGTATATTGCAAAGTTTTTCTTATATATACCAATTATCATTTTATATTACCATCTAAAAGTGTTTAATGTCCCCTTAAAAGATTTATGACTGTTACAACTCACAAATAATAACAGATGGACCTAAACAAATACACTATTTATTTTCAATGCATTATCAATAAAGGTTAGAAATGGGTCATTCAGTATACAACTCAGACAGAACACTTTGGAAAATTAAAGGGACATGAAACACAAAATATTTCTTTCGTGAAAATAGAGCATACAATTGTAAACAACTTTCCAATTTACTTCTATTATCAAATTTGATTTGTTCTCTTGGCATCCTTTGTAGAAGAAGCAGTGATGCATTACTGGGAGCTAGTTAAGCATTGATTGAGCAAATATATGTGCAGCCTTCAATCTGCAGCTCCTGGAGCCTACCTATGTATCTTTTTCAGCAAAGGATACTAAGAAAACACAACAAATGAGAAAAGTAAATTGGAAAGTTGTTTAAAGTCACACACTCTATCTGAATCATAAAAAAAAAAGAAAAAATGGTTCCATGTCCCTTTAAATGCATTTTGATGTGAAGAAAAGAGTGTGAAGAGGAGAGTAGGGACGAGTGAAGAGGGATAAGATAGAGATATAAAGGGGGAGAGGGAGAGGGAGGGAGGGAGAGAGAAAGAGAGAGGGATGAAGAGAGAAGGAAAGAGAGGGATGGAAGGGTAGAGAGAGGGTGAGGGGAAAGAGAGATCGGGAGGTAGAAGTAGAAAAAGGGAAGAGACAGAGGGGAATGAAAGAAGTATGAAGATAAGACAGAAACAGCATATGAGGAGAGAGAGCAAAAAAGAGGGATATCTGAGAGAGGGGAGGGATGTGTGAGAGAAGGGAAAAGAGACAGATGGGAAGGAGAGTCGAGAGAGAGCGTAGGAGAGGTAAAGTGAGAGGGAGGAAGTAGAGAGAGACAGTGAGAGAGGAGATATAGTTAGGAGGATGATTGATTTTACTATACAATGTACCTTCTGCTCACATACATTATGCTCTGCTTTTAAAGTGAATGTCAAGTTTGATGAATCAGTGCCCAATTTTTAAAAACCCTATTGAAAACAGAGGCACTTTCATTCATCAAGCTTTACATTTTACTCGTTTTGTTAAAATACTTACCTTTTAATCTTGAAAGCCGCTCCAACGCTTCCCCCACCCGACGCAAGCCTCTTCATATATAAAAAATTATGAATCCGGCTTCCTCCAATCACGGCGTTGCCTCAGGCAATGATTCCCCTGGAGGGAAGCTAATGATTCCCCTGGTGGGGGGGGAGCAGTGACTGGACGATGCCGTATTCGTCATTGCTGACGTATGAAGTGACGAGCGGCAGGAGGGGGAATCGCTGGAGCGGCTTTCAAGATAAAAAGGTATTTTAATAAAACAAGTGAAATGTAAAGTTTGATGAATGAAAGTGCCCCTGATTTTAATAGGGTTTTTAAAAACTGGGCACTGATTCATCAAACGACATTCACTTAAACTAACTGCTTTCCAAAAGTGCTGTGCAACAGCTCCTACTTCAGCCTCACTTTGATCACTGGCAGCAAAATGAAGGAGGAGACTGCAGGAGTAGTGTGCTGTGCTGCATGGCTGCTACCCTGACCCTCACAAATTGCCCCAATCACTAAACACCTGCCTCATTGTAGTGCACTGCAAAGCTGAAGGAGGAATGTGCTGAGCAACTACTTCCACCGGCCTCCTGCACTACCCCAACCCAACCTCTCCGACCACTAAACATCTGTCTCAGTGTCTCGCTGTCCTGTGCAGCCATGACCCCTACTCAGTTCACCTTATTCTTCTCTGCCTCAGTGATTGATGGGCTGCACAATATAAGGCCTCTGGCCTAGGGTTGCCATCCCAGCCATGTTTCCCTGGACACTTGAGTTACAGATGCTGCAGGGTGTGCAGAGGGCAACATTCACTGCGCACTTGGACAGCACACGAATAGTGACTCTATACAGCACTATTCATGTTACTCCCTCGACACCCTGCAGCATCTGTAACTCATAAGTGTTCAGGGAAACATGGCCAAGGTGGCAATCCTATGTGGCTGCATGTGAACCATGAGCCACCAGTTGGCCTTTACTGATAATACATAGGTAACACAAATTATTGAGTAATCTGTTCCTTTAATTAGCAAATATTTTCTATAAGATGGAAAAATAAGTGTGTAGAAATATATGGTTTAAGATTGCTGTCAAAAAGGGAAGTGTGTGTGATTCTTTATCATTGTTCATAAATTGTGATATAAGAATTATAAATATATATATATTTTTTTTTGGAAATACAATTTTTTTTAGAATTAAAATTTTTAATTACAAATACTTTATGGAAGTACAATCTTATTTTTCAGAAGTACCTTTATTGGAAATACAATACGTTTTCTTTTAGAAGTACATTTAAAAAAAAAATAATAATTTGGAATTATACTTTCAGCATGTGTCAAAAATAAATGCTAGTTCCCATTTTGTTAAATGACTTGATGTCACAGCAGTCATTTCAGTAGGTTGCCTGGGAACTAGTTGCTTGTTTTACTTTTAATGAAATGTGGAGAAATGGCTGACAAAATCAGTATTCCTTATTACATTGTTGTATAACACAAGTCAGAATAAGCACTTTAGGTATGTAAAGCATGTTTATGGTATTAGTAAGTTATTGAATAACAATTTTAAAAATAGTGCTTTTTTATAAGTACAATATAATTATCTTGGGTTTGATGTCCCTATAAATAAACAGTATTAACCAGGAGCTATATTTTTAACAATGTATATTGGTGTGTTTCTCTACATTTTCAGCATTTGCATATTAAAATGTCCCTCAAGAATCTTCTGTATCCAAATAATCCTAAAAGAAGGGAAGAGGTATCTCGGCTACATCGTCAACTACTTGACTGCATGGCCAGCAACTTCCAACAGACTAACAAGCTCATCCTGGCCCTGAAAAAACACTTAGGGTGTCAGATAAGCCCTATTGAGATGAAATATAATTCAACCATCAAAGAAAATTGTAATATCTTCATCAAAACCATGGAAGAGATCCAACAAGAGGTGCAGAAGATCGATGAGCAACTGAAGACACTTATTGAACCAACACTGTATCAAAAGCTTCATGATCTTAAAGAACCAGAACCACAGAAGGTAGAAATTGTACAAAAAGTGATCTCTGTAATTATGGGGAAGGCCACTGCTACGGCCAGTGCCATTATTGTAAAGCTGGTCAGCTCCAATATAACAAACCTTATTGTGAACAAACTGGTAACCCTCCTGGCACAGATTGGTGCCTCGGTTCTGGGCAGTCTGGGCATTACACTGTTGGGGTTGGGCATTGATGCAATTATATGTGCCATTTTGGGTGCAGTAGAGCGAGACCAGCTGGAGACTTCAATGAAAGAATATGAGGAATCCCTGGCTGAATTCAAGCCTGCTTCAGAGACATATCAGCAGGCCATTGTTAGAGTCATAACAGCACTGGAAGAGATGTTTAATTCTGAGGTTGCACCTTCTCTAAATACATAGTAAATGCATGTGTCAAATAAACACGTATCCTCACTATCCTCTTGTCTATTCTTTTTGTTACCCTGTGATATAAGAAATGTTCCCAAGTGATAAACCACAACTCTCTGTGTTTTGACACTTTTACTTCATTCTTTGCTTCAATGGAAATTCAAAAATAATTTTAGTGGACACTAAATAGTTTGAGATTGTCATAAAAATGTTCGATAATATGTAGTAAAAACATCTTTGTAATATACTTTTAGTATTTATTTTGTCCTCTTTTCCTAAGTGGCTATCTCATGGAAAAGAGCTACATTTCAAGAAATTATTGATACAAAGAGAATGAGGTACCGTACACTCATTTTCCATGTCCCATTAAAGGATATTCTAGAGCAAAAATGAATACTATATTTTGTTAAAGCATTTCATTTATTAAAAAAGTCGCTTCCATTTCACGCTGATCTCCACTTGGGCAAGATTATCTTTGTTGTCTCGTCAGTACTGAAACATATGGCCAGCTCTATAATAGATTCCAAAGGGACCATAGGACCCAGGCAACACTTAAAGGTATATGATGAAACCTAAAAATTCAGGCAGAACGTACCATTTGAAAAATTTTCATATTTACTTCTATTATAAAATTTGCTTCGTTCCCATGATATTCTGTGTTGAAGAGATACCTAGGTTGGCATCTGAAGCAATACATGACAGGAAATACCAACTAGTGGCCTTCCAAATGGATAACATTCTTGCAAAACCGCTGCCATATACTGCTCAAGAAATGGGCTGGCTCCTAAGCCTACATCCCTGCTTTTAAACAAAAGATACTAAAAGAACGGAAAATAATTGACAATAGAAGTAAATTTGAAAGTTGATGCTCTATCTGAATTATGAAAAACATTGCTTGGGTTTCATATCCTTTTAACAGGAGCAACACATGGGAAAAGTATGGTTGACTTACATAATATAAACCATGCCCAAGTCACTTGTATATATTTATGTAACTCTTTTACTGTTAAGATTTTTTTCTAATGTCGTGCAATGGTTGAGTTTAGACTGTAGTGCAAAGAGTCGGGTTCACTGTTTTATTGTCAAACCCAGGCAGCACATTATTAGTGTAATTTCTTGAGCTGGCCCTGACTGCTAAGTGTCTCAAACAATTTTATAAAGGTAAATTTAAACTTGAGAGATGTTCATCTCACTAGAATTCTGTATGTGAAAAAGAGAGATATAGATTACAAAAAAAAATTGATTTCTCTCCATGGCAAGTGTTTGATCATCGGCCCCAGATTTTTCCCGCCATCTAATGAAGGGTATCATATACATGTGAAAAGGTTTGGAGGCACAGGTTCACAATGGAGGGCTCACTTCAGGCTTAACCGGTTGTTCTGAGTAGAAAGATTTACAGTCATGCCGTATCCACCAACATGTGTGGAATGAGTAATATATACTCACAGGATAGAGTTGGGTGTTCGGCTCCATAGTAAAAACCAAGCATTTCACTTGTAAGGTAAAAAGAGGTTTCTTTTATTGCTCAACGCGTTTCAACGGCAACAGTCCGTCTTTCTCAAGAGAGATTAAAATCAGTAAAAAGTCTGCTAACAAAGTGCATATACATTTCGGCTAACACAGGCAGTTTAAATAACATTAATTTTTACCCTATCCATGACGTCCCTGGATTTACACCTGTATCTCTATCACAAAAATTTCTAGTAAACAACACAGTAAATGTATTAACAATATATGGCATGAAGAGTGAACATGAAACATATATGTTTATACAAAAGATCAGTTAATAAACATCATTCAATATATATAAAATAACAAATCATATCGTGGCATTTTGACCAATTAGATAAAAGAGGCGTGATGA
This sequence comes from Bombina bombina, assembly GCF_027579735.1. Classification (NCBI taxonomy): domain Eukaryota; kingdom Metazoa; phylum Chordata; class Amphibia; order Anura; family Bombinatoridae; genus Bombina; species Bombina bombina. The sequence continues at coordinate 850,890,618 of NC_069499.1, read as the reverse complement.
TCTTTCGTCGACCATGCTTTCATGGTCCATTATGTTGAAGTTATGTCACATATTTGTAGTTGCCCAATAAAAACTTTTATCAAAATATTAATGTATTAAATAACTAAGGCCTAGATTTAGAGTTTGGCGGTAGCCGTGAAAACCAGCGTTAGAGGCTCCTAACGCTGGTTTTAGGCTACCGCCGGTATTTGGAGTCAGTCAGGAAAGGGTCTAACGCTCACTTTCCAGCCGCGACTTTTCCATACCGCAGATCCCCTTACGTCAATTGCGTATCCTATCTTTTCAATGGGATCTTTCTAACTCCGGTATTTAGAGTCGTGGCTGAAGTGAGCGTTAGAAATCTAACGACAAAACTCCAGCCGCAGAAAAAAGTCAGTAGTTAAGAGCTTTCTGGGCTAACGCCGGTTCATAAATCTCTACTGTGCTCTAAAGTACACTAACACCCATAAACTACCTATGTACCCCTAAACTGAGGTCCCCCCACATCGCCGCCACTCGATTAAATTTTTTTAACCCATAATCTGCCGACCGCCACCTACGTTATACTTATGTACCCCTAATCTGCTGCCCCTAACACCGCCGACCCCTATATTATATTTATTAACACCTAATCTGCCCCCCACAACGTCGCCGACAGCTACATACAATAATTAACCCCTAATCTGCCGACCGCAAAGCGCCGCCACCTACATTATAGCTATGTACCCCTAATCTGCTGCCCCTAACACCTCCGACCCCTATATTATATTTATTAACCCCTAATCTGCCCCCCTCAACGTTGCCTCCACCTGCCTACACTTATTAACCCCTAATCTGCCGAGCGGATCTCACCGCTACTATAATAAAGTTATTAACCCCAAATCCGCCTCACTCCCGCCTCAATAACCCTATAATAAATAGTATTAACCCCTAATCTGCCCTCCCTAACATCGCCGACACCTAACTTCAAACATTAATCCCTAATCTGCCGACTGGAGCTCACCGCTATTCTAATAAATGTATTAACCCCTAAAGCTAAGTCTAACACTAACACTAACACCCCCCTAAGTTAAATATAATTTAAATCTAACAAAATAAATTAACTCTTATTAAATAAATTATTCTTATTTAAAGCTAAATACTTACCTGTAAAATAAATCCTAATATAGCTACAATATAAATTATAATTATATTATAGCTATTTTAGGATTTATATTTATTTTAAAGGTAACTTTGTATTTATGTTAACCAGGTACAATAGCTATTAAATAGTTAAGAACTATTTAATAGCTAAAATAGTTAAAATAATTACAAAATTACCTGTAAAATAAATCCTAACCTAAGTTACAATTAAACCTAACACTACACTATCAATAAATTAATTAAATAAAATACCTACAATTATCTACAATTAAACCTAACACTACACTATCAATAAATAAATTAAATACAATTCCTACAAATAAATACAATTAAATAAACTAACTAAAGTACAAAAAATAAAAAATAACTAAGTTACAAAAAATAAAAAAATATTTACAAACATTAGAAGAAAATTACAACAATTTTAAACTAATTACACCTACTCTAAGCCCCCTAATAAAATAACAAAGACCCCCAAAATAAAAAAATGCCCTACCCTATTCTAAATTACAAAAGTTCAAAGCTCCTTACCAGCCCTTAAAAGGGCCCTTTGCGGGGCATGCCCCAAAGAATTCAGCTCTTTTGCCTATAAAAAAAACCCCCATACAATATCCCCCCCAACATTACATTCCACCACCCACATACCCCTAATCTAAATCAAACCCCCCTTAAATAAACCTAACACTAAGCCCCTGAAGATCTTCCTACCTTGTATTCACCTCGCCGGGTTCACTGATCGGTCCAGAAGAGGGTCCGAAGTCTTGATCCAAGCCCAAGCGGGGGGCTGAAGAGTGACGTCCATCCTCGGGCTGAAGTCTGGATCCAAGCGGCGGCTGAAGAAATCCATCATCGGGATGAAGTCGGAAGTCCATCATGGGGATGAAGTCTTCTATCAAGCCGCATCTTCAATCTTCTTTCCTCCGGAGCGGAGCGGAGCCATCTTCTTCCCAGCGGACGCGGATCCAACCTCTTCAAGCGACGCCTACTAGCCGAATGATGGTTCCTTTAAGGGACGTCATCCAAGATGGCGTCCTTCGAATTCCGATTGGCTGATAGGATTCTATCAGCCAATCGGAATTAAGGTAGGAAAATTCTGATTGGCTGATGGAATCAGCCAATCAGAATCAAGTTCAATCCGATTGGCTGATCCAATCAGCCAATCAGATTGAGCTTGCATCCTATTGGCTGATCGGAACAGCCAATAGAATGCGAGCTCAATCTGATTGGCTGATTGGATCAGCCAATCGGATTGAACTTGATTCTGACTGGCTGATTGATTCCATCAGCCAATCAGAATATTCCTACCTTAATTCCGATTGGCTGATAGAATCCTATCAGCCAATCGGAATTCGAGGGACGCCATCTTGGATGACGTCATTTAAAGGAACCGTCATTCGTCGCCTAGTCGTCGGTTGAAGAGGATGTTCCGCGTCGGCTTGGAAGAAGATGGCTCCGCTCCGCTCCAGAAGAAAGAAGATTGAAGATGCGGCTTGATAGAAGACTTCATCCCGATGATGGACTTCCGACTTCAGCCCGATGATGGATTTCTTCACCCGCCGCTTGGATCCAGACTTCAGCCCAAGGATGGACGTCACTCTTCAGCCCCCCGCTTGGGCTTGGATCAACACTTCTGAAGACCGATCGTTGAACCTGGTATGGTGAAGATAAGGTAGGAAGATCTTCATGGGCTTAGTGTTAGGTTTATTTAAGGGGGGTTTGGGTTAGATTAGGGGTATGTGGGTGGTGGGTTTTAATGTTGGGGGGGGGGGTATTGTATGTGTTTTTTTACAGGCAATAGAGCTGATTTTCTTGGGGCATGCCCCGCAAAGGGCCCTGTTCAGGTCTGGTAAGGTAAAAGAGCTTTGAACTTTTTTAATTTAGAATAGGGTAGGGCATTTTTTATTTTGGGGGGCTTTGTTATTTTATTAGGGGGCTTAGAGTAGGTGTAATTAGTTTAAAATTGTTGTAATTTTTTTCTAATGTTTGTACATATTTTTAATTTTTTGTAACTTAGTTCTTTTTTATTTTTTGTACTTTAGTTAGTTTATTTCATTGTAGTTATTTGTAGATATTGTATTTAATTAATTTATTGATAGTGTAGTGTTAGGTTTAATTGTAGATAATTGTAGGTAGTTTATTTAATTTATTTATTGATAGTGTAGTGTTAGGTTTAATTGTAACTTAGGTTAGGATTTATTTTACAGGTAATTTTGTAATTATTTTAACTATTTTAGCTATTAAATAGTTGTTAACTATTTAATAGCTATTGTACCTGGTTAAAATAAATACAAAGTTACCTGTAAAATAAATATAAATCCTGAAATAGCTATAATATAATTATAATTTATATTGTAGCTACATTAGGATTTATTTTACAGGTAAGTATTTAGCTTTAAATAGGAATAAGTTATTTAATAAGAGTTAATTTATTTCGTTAGATAAAAATTATATTTAACTTAGGGGGGTGTTAGTGTTAGGGTTAGACTTAGCTTTAGGGGTTAATACATTTATTAGAATAGCGGTGAGCTCCATTCAGCAGATTAGGGGTTAATATTTGAAGTTAGGTGTCGGCAATGTTAGGGAGGGCAGATTAGGGATTAATACTATTTATTATATGGTTAGTGAGGCGGATTAGGGGTTAATAACTTTATTATAATAGCGGTGCGGTCCGCTCCGCAGATTAGGGGTTAATAAGTGTAGGCAGGTGGAGGCGACGTTGTGGGGGCAGATTAGGGGTTAATAAATATAATATAGGGGTCGGCGATGTTAGGACAGCAGATTATGGGTACATAGGGATAATGTAGGTGGCGGGGGTGTACGGAGCGGCAGATTAGGGGTTAATAATAATATGCAGGGGTCAGCGATAGCGGGGGCGGCAGATTAGGGGTTAATAAGTGTAAGGTTAGGGGTGTTTAGACTCGGGGTGCATGTTAGAGTGTTAGGTGCAGACGTAGGAAGTGTTTCCCCATAGGAAACAATGGGGCTGCGTTAGGAGCTGAACGCGGCTTTTTTGCAGGTGTTAGGTTTTTTTTCAGCTCAAACAGCCCCATTGTTTTCTATGGGGGAATCGTGCACAAGCACGTTTTTGAAGCTGGCTGCGTCCGTAAGCAACTCTGGTATCGAGAGTTGCAGTGGCGGTAAATATGCCTGTACGATCCCTTTTTGGAGCCTAACGCAGCCATTCTGTGAACTCTCAATACCAGAGGTATTTAAAAGGTGTGGCCAGAAAAAAGCCAGCGTTAGCTACGCGGGTCGTTACCGACAAAACTCTAAATCTAGGCATAAGAATGTACAAAGAGAAAAATGTGAGTGACATAGTCAACAATTACAAAGTTTCACAAAATATGTACAATTCACAGTAATCATATGTTAACTATATGAATGCAGCAATTCTAATGTCCTTATTTAGACCCCATTGAGCATATTTTTTTTAAGGTGTGTATCCACCAAAGTTCTCTCTGATCTAGACTTTTATTAATCTTTCCCCCCCACTCCAGTGAGTAGACACTCTTTCTATTCAAAGGAACGTTTCTGTCCTATATTCTTTGCTGCTACTGCAATGCATGGGTACCCCATGGTCATCGTGTTCTTCTTCTGTTTGATTTAAATGTTCCAAGATTCTCGTCCTCAGAAATCTACTAGTTTGTCCTAAATATTGGCTTTTACAGCTACATTGTAATAGGTAGATTACATTTTGTGTTTTGCATGTTAAGAAACTTTTAATTTAAAATTCTTTCCCTGTGACTGAAGAGGAAAAAGTTTTATGTACTCTTTCGGTATAATTACAACCCTTACATTTTCCACAAGTAAAAAAGCCATTTAGGTAACTAATGTATATGGGTTTTGGGGGGCCATTCCCTTAATCATGGAAGGCGCTAGTTTCTGTTTAAAATTTTGGCCTTTTCTTAAAACAATCAATGGATTCTTGGGAATAATGAGATTAAGAAATTCATCCTCCTTCAATGTATCAATGTTTTTGTATAATTTTTTTGATTGCTTTATGTTCATTATTGAAGATGGTGACAAATTTAGGGAATTGAGGTTGGTATTTTTGTTGTGATGTTGTTATCAAAAGGTCTTCCCTATTTTTGTTTTTTATTTCATCCCTTACTTGTTCTAAAGATTCACAATTATATCCCTTTTGTATGAATCTGTCTTGTAATAATAAGGACTGTTTATCATAGTCTATCATTTGGTCACACTTTCTTCTGATTCTGGTGAATTGTCCCTTAGGGACTGCTTTCAACCAACTTGGATAGTAACAGCTATCATTCCTAATATATGTATTTGTATCACAGGATTTAAAATAGGTTTTACTATGTATCTCATTGTTTTCTACAAATAAAGTAAGATCCAAAAAATGAATAGTTGTATTATGATATTGGGGGGTAAGGGATACCGAAATATTATTTTCATTAATATGTCTCAAAAAAGATTCCAGTGAGACCATATCTCCAATCCATACGCAGAGGACATCATCGATGTATCTACGCCAGGACACCAGGTCTGCACCGTACGCATCACAATTCCACACATTACATTGTAATGTTGGCGTAACTCGGTGCAAACCAGGTGCCCATGGCAGTACCACATACCTGTAGATAATAAGTGTCATTATACCAGAAGAAATTGTGATTTAAAATAAATTTGATTGATCTCAAAATAAAATCCATACGTTTTGGTTCCAAATGTGGATCTTTCGACAGCCTCCAATTAATAGCTTCTAATACCGATTTGAGGGATGCCATCTTGGATGACGTCATTTAAAGGAACCGTCATTCGTCGTCTAGTCATCGGTTGAAGAGGATGTTCCGCGTTGGCTTGGAAGAAGATGGCTCCGCTCCAGAAGAAAGAAGATTGAAGATGCGGCTTGATAGAAGACTTCATCCCGATGATGGACTTCCGACTTCAGCCCGATGATGGATTTCTTCAGCCGCCACTTGGATCCAGACTTCAGCCCGAGGATGGACGTCACTCTTCAGCCCCCCGCTTGGGCTTGGATCAACACTTCCGATGACCGATCGTTGAACCTGGTATGGTGAAGATAAGGTAGGAAGATCTTCATGGGCTTAGTGTTAGGTTTATTTAAGGGGGGTTTGGGTTAGATTAGGGGTATGTGGGTGGTGGGTTGTAATGTTGGGGGGGGGTATTGTATGTGGTTTTTTTACAGGCAAAAGAGCTGAATTTCTTGGGGCATGCCCAGCAAAGGGCCCTGTTCAGGGCTGGTAAGGTAAAAGAGCTTTGAACTTTTTTAATTTAGGATAGGGTAGGGCATTTTTTATTTTGGGGGTCTTTGTTATTTTATTAGGGGGCTTAGAGTAGGTGTAATTAGTTGAAAATTGTTGTAATATTTTTCTAATGTTTGTAAATATTTTTTTATTTTTTGTAACTTAGTTCTTTTTTATTTTTTGTACTTTAGTTAGTTTATTTCATTGTAGTTATTTGTAGATATTGTATTTAATTAATTTATTGATAGTGTAGTGTTAGGTTTAATTGTAGATAATTGTAGGTAGTTTATTTAATTTATTTATTGATAGTGTAGTGTTAGGTTTAATTGTAACTTATGTTAGGATTTATTTTACAGGTAATTTTGTAATTATTTTAACTATTTTAGCTATTAAACAGTTCTTAACTATTTAATAGCTATTGTACCTGGTTAAAATAAATACAAAGTTACCTGTAAAATAAATATAAATCCTAAAATAGCTATAATATAATTATAATTTATATTGTAGCTATATTAGGATTTATTTTACAGGTAAGTATTTAGCTTTAAATAGGAATAAGTTATTTAATAAGAGTTAATTTATTTTGTTAGATAAAAATTATATTTAATTTAGGGGGGTGTTAGTGTTCGGGTTAAACTTAGCTTTAGGGGTTAATACATTTATTAGAATAGCGGTGAGCTCCAGTCGGCAGATTAGGGGTTAATGTTTGAAGTTAGGTGAGGGCAGATTAGGGGTTAATACTATTTATTATCGTCGATGTTAGTGAGGCGGATTAGGGGTTAATAACTTTATTATAATAGCGGTGCGGTCCGCTCGGCAGATTAGGGGTTAATAAGTGTAGGCAGGTGGAGGCAACGTTGTGGGGGGCAGATTAGGGGGTTAATAAATATAATATAGGGGTCGGCGATGTTAGGGCAGCAGATTAGAGGTACATAGGGATAATGTAGGTGGCGGGGGTGTACGGAGCGGCAGATTAGGGGTTAAAAATAATATGCAGGGGTCAGAGATAGCGGGGGCGGCAGATTAGGGGTTAATAAGTGTAAGGTTAGGGGTGTTTAGACTCGGGGTACATGTTAGAGTGTTAGGTGCAGACGTAGGAAGTGTTTCCCCAAAGGTATCGAGAGTTGCAGTGGCGGTAAATATGCCTGTACGCTCCCTTTTTTGAGCCTAACGCAGCCATTCTTTGAACTCTCAATACCAGAGGTATTTAAAAGGTGCGGCCAGAAAAAAAGCCAGCGTTAGCTACGCGGGTCGTTTCTGACAAAACTCTAAATCTAGGCGTAAGAATGTACAAAGAGAAAAATGTGAGTGACATAATCAACAATTACAAAGTTTCACAAAATATGTACGATTCACAGTAATCATATGTTAACTATATGAATGCAGCAATTCTAATGTCCTTATTTAGACCCCATTGAGCATATTTTTTTAAGGTGTGTATCCACCAAAGTTCTCTCTGATCTAGACTTTTATTAATCTTTCCCCCCCACTCCAGTGAGTAGACACTCTTTCTATTCAAAGGAACGTTTCTGTCCTATATTCTTTGCTGCTACTGCAATGCATGGGTACCCCATGGTCATCGTGTTCTTCTTCTGTTTGATTTAAATGTTCCAAGATTCTCGTCCTCAGAAATCTACTAGTTTGTCCTAAATATTGGCTTTTACAGCTACATTGTAATAGGTAGATTACATTTTGTGTTTTGCATGTTAAGAAACTTTTAATTTAAAATTCTTTCCCTGTGACTGAAGAGGAAAAAGTTTTATGTACTCTTTTGGTATAATTACAACCCTTACATTTTCTACAAGTAAAAAAGCCACTTAGGTAACTAATCTATATGGATTTTGGGGGGCCATTCCCTTAATCATAGAAGGCGCTAGTTTCTGTTTAAAATTTTGGCCTTTTCTTAAAACAATCAATGGATTCTTGGGAATAATGAGATTAAGAAATTCATCCTCCTTCAATGTACCAATGTTTTTGTATAATTTTTTTGATTGTTTTATGTTCATTATTGAAGATGGTGACAAATTTAGGGAATTGAGGTTGGTATTTTTGTTGTGATGTTGTTATCAAAAGGTCTTCCCTATTTTTGTTTTTTATTTCATCCCTTACTTGTTCTAAAGATTCACAATGATATCCCTTTTGTATGAATCTGTCTTGTAATAATAAGGACTGTTTATCATAGTCTATCATTTGGTCACACTTTCTTCTGATTCTGGTTCAACTTGGATAGTGACAGCTATCATTCCTAATATATGTATTTGTATCACATGATTTAAAATAGGTTTTACTATGTATCTCATTGTTTTCTACAAATAAAGTAAGATCCAAAAAATGAATAGTTGTATTATGATATTGGGGGGTAAGGGATACCGAAATATTATTTTCATTAATATGTCTCAAAAAAGATTCCAGTGAGACCATGTCTCCAATCCATACGCAGAGGACATCATTGATGTATCTACGCCAGGACACCAGGTCTGCACCATACGCATCACAATTCCACACATAACATTGTAATGTTGGCGTAACTCTGTGCAAACCAGGTGCCCATGGCAGTACCACATACCTGTAGATAATAAGTGTCATTATACCAGAAGAAATTGTGGTTTAAAATAAATTTGATTGATCTCAAAATAAAATCCATACGTTTTGGTTCCAAATGTGGATCTTTCGACAGCCTCCAATTGATAGCTTCTAATCCCTTTTTGTGATCTATAATGGAGTATAAAGAAGTAACATCAATTGTTACCACATATATTGGTTTTGCCATTTAAGCTCTTTCAAGATTTGGAGGACATGTTTAGTGTCCTTTAAATATGACCTAGATGTTTGGGCATAGGGTTGGAGTAAATAGTCAATAAAAGCTGACAAGTTGGAGGTAAGTGAGCCAGTATCAATTATAATGGGCCTTCCAGGTGGATTTACAGAGTCCTTGTGAACCTTGGGTAAAAAATAAAAAATTGCTGTGTTAGAGTTATCTATAAATAAAAATTAAAATTCCTCATTAGTGATGATCTCATTATTTCTAGCCTCTAAAAGTAGAAATTGTAGTTGTGAAATGAATAGTTTTTTGGAGTTAGTACCAATGATTTTATAAGTGTGTGTATCAGATAAAAGTCTAATTGATTCTTTCATATAGTATTCCCTATCCATAATTACACCCCTCCCCCCACCCTTGTCAGCTTCCTTGATCACAATATCTTCCCTTTTATTAAGAGATTCAAAAGTTTCAAACTCCTTTTTCGTGAGATTGTAGTATTTTGTACGATTGGGGATCTGTTCTATATCACTTATAATTAGTTTATTAAAAACCTCGATGTTGGGACCTTTACTACTGCTGGGGTAGAAGGTGGAAGGGTTCTTAAATTTTGTTCTTTCTCTGGTAGGTATGGTTGGGGGATTGTACGTCACTCTCTAATATATTTTTGAGCAGCCACAAAAAGTTGGAAAGAATTTACTCTCTGTGAGGGAATAAATTTAAGACCTTTCACTAGAATCTATTTTTCCTGTTCACTTATATCCTTAGAGCAGAGCTTTCCAAACTTTTCATGTCGGTGACACACTTTTTAGACCTATGTCATTTCGCGACACAGTAATTCAGTTGCACTGGCAAACAGGAGGTTAAACTAACTTGTTTTAAGAGATACGGACACATAAATACATGATATAATAACGAAATGCTTTTACAAGTAACAGTAAGTATGTGCAAGAATTAAAAAAAAGTTTAACACCACCAATAGCTACTTACTATTTTAATGGGATGTATGAGGTTGACGGGATGAACACAGTTTATGAATATTTGGTGGAATATTAGACACTCGCATTTTTAAGCTTCCCCTTCCTATCCATATATCAAGAGCAGGAACAGCAATGCACTACTGGGAGCTAGTTGCAAAAAAACCCCACTGACTTCTGACTTCAGCTCAGCGTTTAAGCTGCCGCCCTCAGAGCTCGGTGAGTGCGATTGACTACTGCCCGCGCTGCAAACACACTGCTGTCCCACTCACTGACTACACATGCAGCACGAGCCAATTAAGTAGACTACACGTGCAGTCAGGAGCCAATGTGCCACCAAAGCCACCAATGGGAAAACTTTCAGTTCCCACTGAGCTGTGCCAATAGGTTAAGATGATCTGAGACCCCCTAGGTATCAATCACGTGTCAACCATGTGATATGTGTAGCAGGCAGGCGGAAAGTCAGAAACAAAAAAACATTTTTTTTTAAACAATTAAATTTAAAAAAAATTGTGCTGAAGCAGGGACACACCTACACACTGCTGCCGACACACTAGTGTGTCCCGACACAGTTTGGAAAGCACTGCCTTAGAGGATAGGTTAAAAACACCCTGCCCTAGTGTCTCCTTTGTCTGTGGTTTTCCTCTTCCTCCTCTTGTCCCTCTGTGTGATCTGATGTCCTCCCGCTTTTCTTTTTATTGTGTTGTTTGTATTGTTCGTGTTGAAATGGGGTATATCGATTGGGATGTACCCATTTTTCTTGTTTGTGTGGTGATTGGCTCCACCCATGGTGATGTGTATCTGATTTATGGCATTCTCTCTGTTCTTCCCTTACAAAAGGGATTACCGGTATATAGTTTAGTATTTACAGAATTGTGTTTATTATGGTGTGGTTTGGAATGATGTGTGTAAGAATGGTCATTATATGACCTATATGAATCAGAGTGATTATTATACGAACGTGAAGGATAAAAGTGATCCTTATGTGAACGTTGCATATTGTCTTTGTAAAAATCATGTTGTTTCTCCCCTTTATCCCCTTTGTTAGAGGAAAATCTGCCTTTGGGGGGGGGGGGGGGTTAAATTTTCCTTTTTATGTTGAACATATTGAGTCCCTTTTTGAAAATCTTCTTGGTCTCTAAGATATTTTTTATATTTATTATACCCTATGGATTCATCAAACTCTTTAGCTTTTTCTCTTATAGAGTCAAGTTTGTCTTTACATTGTTTGACTTCCAAAAAAGGGTTTATTTCTTTCTCAAACATATGAATATCTTTTTCTATAGCTTTCAATTGAACATCCTGCATTTCATATAATAAATTTACTGATTCTAGTGAACATTTATGCAATGCTGCATTCCATTTGCCCATAAATATATCATCATCTAATCCAAAGGCTGGTACTTTAAACACTCTTAAGCCTCTGGGTACAATGTCTTCATTTAAATATCTACTTAGCTTTTTTTAGCATATAGTTTTTGAAGCTTAGATATAATAGATTCCCAATCTGAGTTTTTATCTGTATTATTAAAATCTCTATTACATTTTGATTGGCGAGCTGCTCTCCAATCATCTAAGGTATTTCTAGCCATAGGTTACAGGGGAAAAATTACACAACCACAAAATACAGTTGTAACACTAATGGAAGAAAATAAATGAATAAATAAATGAATACTCTCCTCCGAAGCTGTGACCGCCGCTGTCCCTCAGTTTTCTCCTGGACTGATTTGAAAATGTGCAAAGGTTTGGAGGCGCAGGATCACAAAGGAGAGCTCACATTCAGGCTTAACGGGTTGTTCTGCGTAGAAAGATTCACAGTCATGCATTATCCACCAACATGTGTGGAATGAGTAATATATACTCACAGGATAGAGTTGGGTGTTCAGGTCCTTAGTAAAAACCAAGCATTTCACTTGTAAGGTAAAAAAGGTTTCTTTTATTGCTCAATGTGTTTCAATGGCAACAGTCCGTCATTCTCAAGAATGATTAAAATCAGTAAAACGTATGCTAGCAAAGTGCATATACATTTCCGCTAACAAAGGCGGTTTAAATAACATTAATTTTCGTGCTCAAGTGGAAATGTCCAAATTGGGCCTAAAGTGTTAATATTTTGTGTGGCCACCATTATTTTCCAGCACTGCCTTAACCCTCTTGGGCATGGAATTCACCAGAGCTTCACAGGTTGCCAGTGCCACTGGAGTCCTCTTCCACTCCTCCATGACGACATCACAAAGCTGGTGGATGTTAGAGACCTTGCGCTCCCCCACCTTCCGTGTGAGGATGCCCCACAGATGCTCAATAGGGTTTAGGTCTGGAGGCATGCTTGGCCAGTCCATCACCTTTACCCTCAGCTTCTTTAGCAAAGCAGGGGTCGCCTTGGAGGTGTGTTTGGGGTTGTTATCATGTTGGAATATTGCCCTTGGCTCAGTCTCTGAAGGGAGGGGATTATGCTCTTCTTCAATATGTCACAGTACAATGAACTGTAGCTCCACAGTGCCGGCAGCACTCATGCAGGCCCAGACCATGACACTCCCACCACCATGCTTGACTGTAGGCAAGACACACTTGTGTTTGTACTCCTCACCTGGTTGCCACCATACACGCTTGACACCATCTGAAGCAAATAAGTTTATCTTGGTCTCATCGGACAACAGGACATGGCTTCAGTAATACATGTCCTTAGTCTGCTTGTCTTCAGCAAACTGTGGGCTATCTTGTGCATCATCTTTAGAAGAGGCTTCCTTCTGAGAACAGCCATGCAGACCAGTTTGATGGAGTGTGCAGTGTATCGTCTGAGCACTGACAGGCTTCAGCTTCAGCCCCACCCCTTCAACCTCTGCAGCAATGCTGGCAGCACTCATATGTATATTTCCCAAAGACAACTTCTGGATATGACGCTGAGCATGTGCATTTAACTTCTTTGGTCGACCATGGAGAGGCCTGTTCTGAGTGGAACCTGTCCTATGAAACCGCTCTATGGTCTTTCCCACCGTGCAGCAGCTCAGTTTCAGGGTCTTGGCAATCTTCTTATAGCCTAGGCCATCTTTATGCAGAGCAAAAATGAGTGTAAGAGCGATAACACCAAATTTAATACGCCTGCTCCCCATTCACACCTGAGACCTTGTAACACTAATGAGTCACATGACACTGGGGAGGGAAAATAGCTAATTGGGCCCAATTTGATAATTTCCACTTAGGGGTGTACTCACTTTTGTTGCCAATGGTTTAGCCATTAATGGCTGTGTATTAAGTTATTTTGAGGGGACAGCAAATTTACTCTGTTATACAGGCTGTACACTCATGTCATTTCTTCAGTGTTGTCACATGAAAAGATATAATAAAATATTTACAAAAATGTGAGGGGTGTACTCACTTTTGTGAGATACTGTATGTAAATAAATATATATATATATAAATATATACTGTATATATATATATATATATATATATATATATATATATATATATATATAGCGATATATATATATTTGTAAACTTAAGCAAACAGTCAAAATTATTGCTATTTATAAAGGAGAACTGATAGATGAGCAGCCCTTAAAGTAATGTCACACTGTGGAATAAATATTTCTGTTTACTCATTATTTAAGATACAAAAAATAGCTATACACATACACAATATCCCTTCAGTCAGTAGCTTGCAGATCACAAAGTGGTTGCATATATGACATCTGTCACTCGCTGTCTACAGACTAATGTATAGGTCCACTAGCACTTTAGTCAGCATAGTGAGTAAGGTCAGGTACCACTAAGGTAAAAAAGCACAAAATCTCAGGACAAAAGATTAGTTAAGCCAAAGGTCATACATAAGAGAGCAAAAGGGCAAAGATAAAATCCAGCACCGGTAACAGGAACCAGACACAATAATAGCACACCAACAATAGAAACCTTTGATTATAACTAGGCACCAAATGGTGCTCAAAGAGTATGCAAAATGATGCAATGCAACTACTACTGTGAAACAGGCCTAAGGTAAAATCCCAAAGAGGTGAGTAAAAGGGTGTGACATATATATGCATTTGGTACTTTAATTAGTATTTGGAATTATTACAAAATCCTCATTTAAGATGTTTATTTTTATTTTTTATTAAATGGTCATATGAGTGTAATGCTCGTGGGATACTCCTCTATCAGACCGAACTTGGCCAGTAGTCTTGTTATCCCGGCGTCGAGCCGGAATGATAGGGAATATCCCAGAGCAGAGAAAGTTAATGAGATGAGGAGGGCAGCACTCACCACAGGCAGGGCAGTCCCCAGCGGTAACAGTGGAGCAGTCCAAGGAGGAATCACTATAATAGTCAGGCAGGCAGAGTTTGGCAACAGTAAAGCAATCCAAGGATAAACCACTTGAATAGTCAGGCAGGGTCTGGCAACAGGAAAGCAATCCAAGGGCACACCACTAGAATGGTCAGGCAGGCAAGGTTTGGCAACAGCAAAGCAGTCCAAGGATAAACCACTTGAATAGTCAGGCAGGCAGGGTTTGGAAACAGGAAAGCAGTCCAACAGAGTAAGGGCTAAGGCAGGTAGAGTAGTCAGAGAGGCAAGTTCAGCAACAGCAAACAATCCAGCAGTTTAAGGGGTAAGGCAGGTAGAGTAGTCAGAGAGGCAAGTTCAGCAACAGCAAATAATCCTGCAGTTTAAGGGGTAAGGCAGGTAGAGTAGTCAGGCAGGCAAGTTCAGCAACAGCAAACAATCCAGCAGTTTAAGGGGTAAAGCAGGTAGAGTAGTCAGGCAGGCAAGTTCAGCAACGATATGAGGCACAGGAAAGAACGATCTGTCACACCCAGGAGCACACAAAGCAACACCTATACTTGGGCAGTGACAGATCATTCCTCCCTGGTTTAAATAGGTGCAGATTCGTGCCTCAGAGGTCCGCCCGGCATCTGGAGCGTGCAGCGATGACATCAGCACCGCACGCATCCAGAGCCGACACTGCCCCTGACAACAAGCAGAGAAGGAGACACCGCACCCCTAGCAATGGCTAGAGCGGTGCAGCGTGACAATGAGTGTGTTTTGTATTTCTATCTGTATTTGATGGCCCAAAATATAATGGTCGCAATGATTTATTTTCCCTACGGTATAAGTGGTACAGTTAATAAACAGCTGTTTTTTCTTTATAGATAATACATCTAATTTAGTGACCATGCACAGACACTACCCTCAATACCATATCAAAATACATTTTTATATAATTATAATTTATATATAATTTGTTTTTGTGACCTGGTTGAAATAATTATTATATCAAGTTTGCAAACTGTGGCAATCTGGAGTTTATATCAAGCTTGAAAATGACAGTGATCATGTATATACAGTATAATTAGATTTTAGTATATTTCTGGTGTGTAGCATTGGGTACTGGTCAGACAGATAATGCTGGTATACAGGGAGTGCAGAATTATTAGGAAAGTTGTATTTTTGAGGATTAATTTTATTATTGAACAACAACCATGTTCTCAATGAACCCAAAAAACTCATTAATATCAAAGCTGAATAGTTTTGGAAGTAGTTTTTAGTTTGTTTTTAGTTTTAGCTATTTTAGGGGGATATCTGTGTGTGCAGGTGACTATTACTGTGCATAATTATTAGGCAACTTAACAAAAAACAAATATATACCCATTTCAATTATTTATTTTTACCAGTGAAACCAATATAACATCTCAACATTCACAAATATACATTTCTGACATTCAAAAACAAAACAAAAACAAATCAGTGACCAATATAGCCACCTTTCTTTGCAAGGACACTCAAAAGCCTGCCATCCATGGATTCTGTCAGTGTTTTGATCTGTTCACCATCAACATTGCATGCAGCAGCAACCACAGCCTCCCAGACACTGTTCAGAGAGGTGTACTGTTTTCCCTCCTTGTAAATCTCACATTTGATGATGGACCACAGGTTCTCAATGGGGTTCAGATCAGGTGAACAAGGCCTGTCATTAGATTTTCTTCTTTTATACCCTTTCTTGCCAGCCACGCTGTGGAGTACTTGGACGCGTGTGATGGAGCATTGTCCTGCATGAAAATCATGTTTTTCTTGAAGGATGCAGACTTCTGCCTGTACCACTGCTTGAAGAAGGTGTCTTCCAGAAACTGGCAGTAGGACTGGGAGTTGAGCTTGACTCCATCCTCAACCCGAAAAGGCCCCACAAGCTCATCTTTGATGATACCAGCCCAAACCAGTACTCCACCTCCACCTTGCTGGCGTCTGAGTCGGACTGGAGCTCTCTGCCCTTTACCAATCCAGCCACGGGCCCATCCATCTGGCCCATCAAGACTCACTCTCATTTCATCAGTCCATAAAACCTTAGAAAAATCAGTCTTGAGATATTTCTTGGCCCAGTCTTGACGTTTCAGCTTGTGTGTCTTGTTCAGTGGTGGTCGTCTTTCAGCCTTTCTTACCTTGGCCATGTCTCTGAATATTGCACACCTTGTGCTTTTGGGCACTCCAGTGATGTTGCAGCTCTGAAATATGGCCAAACTGGTGGCAAGTGGCATCTTGGCAGCTGCACGCTTGACTTTTCTCAGTTCATGGGCAGTTATTTTGCGCCTTGGTTTTTCCACACGCTTCTTGCGACCCTGTTGACTATTTTGAATGAAACGCTTGATTGTTCGATGATCACGCTTCAGAAGCTTTGCAATTTTAAGAGTGCTGCATCCCTCTGCAAGATATCTCACTATTTTTGACTTTTCTGAGCCTGTCAAGTCCTTCTTTTGACCCATTTTGCCAAAGGAAAGGAAGTTGCCTAATAATTATGCACACCTGATATAGGGTGTTGATGTCATTAGACCACACCCCTTCTCATTACAGAGATGCACATCACCTAATATGCTTAATTGGTAGTAGGCTTTCGAGCCTATACAGCTTGGAGTAAGACAACATGCATAAAGAGGATGATGTGGTCAAAATACTCATTTGCCTAATAATTCTGCACTCCCTGTATATGGCCCCTAATGTAGGTTTCTTTATACTAGAGAAATTATGATACTTAATAGTATACTAATAAAAACTGAATTGAGAATGTAAATGTTTAAGAATTATAAGCAGCGCAGAGACTACAAAAGAGATAGACTAGGTGCCTGTCTCAGGAGCGGACTGGGCCAGATGTGGTGGCATAGTGACAGAAATGTGGCACAGGTCAGTCAGAAAAGCTGAAAGCACCAGGCTACAATATTTCCCTATGCAGCCCCTGTGCATTCTGCAAACCTTTAGCAGGCTTCATAAAAGTGGGGTGTTACTAGAGCTGATGGGACTGCAGCTGTGGATCCCACTTGGGGATCCAGGCACCATGACAATCCTTCAACTGCTGATTTACTGCAAGAAATCTGTGCACTCTCTTCTCCTGCAGCTTTCTGGTTGGTTAAATAAAGTATATTCAGATGGGGGTCCTGTCATTCCTTCACCAGCTTGGCGACTACAGCTCATGTTGCTGCCAGGGCAGGGCAAATGTATATTTCCTCCTGCTAGTAAAGCATGGCATAGGCAATAGTTATTCATTTTTCTACAGATGGTCATTATGCTCCAGAAGCCATTCCCTCTTTTCTTCTTGCATGTATCCCCTTGGCTGCCAGTGAAAATGATAGCCAACCAAGGTACTGAAAATCTCTTATGGTATAAAAATCAAACGTATAGGCACAAGAGTTCTGCAATTTAGAATAGAGTATACGAAATCCTGAATTGGTGATATCCTCAGCTATTTGTAGCTAATATACACCTAGATTACAAGTTTTGTGCTATAGAGGGTGCGAAAGGAGCGCAAAAAAAGTTGTGTTATTTCACCCTCCATAGCGCTGCCATTACAAGTTTTTGAAAAGCCACTTTTTGTGCATGTGATATGGTGGCAATGAGCTCCATAGCGCACAAAATACAAATGCTGCTTTGACGTGCTCGTGCGCGGTTTCCCCATAGACATCCATGGGGAGAGAGTGTTAGAAAAAAACTAACATCTACAATCGCGGAATGAAAAGCTCAGTAATGCAGCCCCATTGATGTCTATGGGGAAAAAAAGTTACATTTAAACACCCTAACATAAACCTAACATAAACCCCACGTTTAAACACCCCTAATCTGCTGCCCCCGACATCGCCAACACCTACATAATGCTATTAACCCCTAATCTGCCGCTCCCGACATCGCAGCCACTGAAATAAATGTATTAACCACTAATCTGCTGCTCTCAAAATCCTCGCCACTATAATAAAGTTATTAACCCCTATTCCCCCGCACCCCAACATCGCCCACACTATAATAAAGATATTAAGCCCTATTCCGCTGCTCCCTGACATCACCACCACTAAAAAAGTTATTAACCCCATAACCTCTGGCCTCCCACATCACTGCCACTAAATAAACCTATTAACCCCTAAACCTCCAGCCCCCCACATCGCCAAAAACAAAATTAAACTATTAACCCCTAAACCTAACAACCCCCTAACTTTAAATTAAAATTACAAGATCCCTATCTTAAAATAAATATAAACTATATATTAAACTAACATTACTATTATACTAAAATTAAAATAAATATCAATTAAATAAATTAAATTACACATTAAAAAAACCTAACACTACTAAAAATAATTAAATCTCCAATTACAAAAAATTAAAAATACTAAATTACAAAAAAATAAACAATACTAAAGCGCAAAAAATAACAACCACTAAATTACAAAAAATAACAAGCTAAATGATCCAAAATAAAAACTATTACATCTAATCTAATAGCCCTATAAAAATATAAAAGCCCCCCCCCCAAATAAACAAAAAACCCTAACCTACAATAACCTACCAATAGCCCTTAAAATGGCCTTTTATAGGGCATTGCCCTAAAGAAATCAGCTCTTTTCCCTGAAAAAAATACAAAGACCCCCCTAACAGTAAAACCCACCACCCAACAAACCCCCCCAAATAAAAAAAAAATAACTCTAAAAAAATTCTAAGCTACCCATTGACCTGAAAAAGGCATTTGTATGGGCATTGCCCTTAAAAGGGCATTCAGCTCTTTTTCTTGCCCTGAAAAGGGCATTCAGCTCTTTTAAGAAAAGCCCAAACCCTAATCTAAAAAAAAATAACACCCAAAAAAAAGTTTTAAAAAAACCTAACACTAACCCCTGACGATCCACATACAGTTTCTGAAGTCCGGACATCCATGCAGCGAAGTCTTCATCCAGGCGGCATCTTCTATCTTCATCCCGGCTGCGCGGGTCCATCCTGAAGACATCCGGCGCGGAGCATCCTCTTCATATGGTCGCCGCTGTAATACTGAATCGTCAATGCAAGGGAGACTTTCAAAATGGCGTCCCATGCATTCTTTTTGGCTGATTTGATTTTTGAAATTAAAATCAGCCAATAGGATGAGAGCTACTGAAATCCTATTAGCTGTTCAAATCAGCCAATAGGATGAGAGCTACTGAAATTCTATTGGCTATTCAAATCAGCCAATAGAATTGCAGAACGGATCGTGTCGGTATAGGGTGTAACGCAAGCTTTTTAGCCTCAACTCAAAACTTGTAATGGCAGCGCTATGGAAATCCCACACATTTTTTTGAGTGCAGGACTGACGTTGCGTTATAGGCTAAAATGCTTGCAGTACAGCTATACCGACAAGACTCGTAATGGCTGTGTTACTGTTTTAAAGCTGAAATAGCCATTTTTTTCAGCGTTAAATCACGAACGCAAAACTTGTAATCTAGGTGATAGTTAATATTATTATTATTATCAGGTATTTGTAGAGCGCCAACAGATTCTGCAGTGCTATAAACATAGTCAGTGTACAGGATAGCTTTTGTAGGGGTCAAGTGGGTAGAGGGCCCTGCCAAGAGTTTCACTGTTGTAGTCGGCTCTTATGAAGCGATCTGTAAACAGCTGGGCCCATAGGCTTACAATCTAAGGGGTTCAAGGGGAAAGCAATGGCGTTAGGAAAGGTTAGTGTTGGTTGTATGCATCCCTGAATAGTAGAGTTTTTAGGGAGTGCTTGAAGCTGTTAAAACTAGGGGAGAGTCTTATGGAGCGAGGCAGGGAATTCCACAAGATGGGGGCCAGTCTGGAGAAGTCCTGTAAACGTGAATGTGAGGAAGTAACAAGTGAGGAGGAGAGGAGGAGATCCTGAGCTGATTGAAGGGGACGGGAGGGAGAGTATCTAGAGACAAGTTCTGAGATGTAAGGGGGAGCAGTGCAGTTCAGAGCTTTATATGTCAGGGTGAGGATTTTATGTTTAATCCTAGAGGCAAGAGGAAGCCAGTGAAGGGATTGGCAGAGAGGTGCAGCAGATGAAGAGCGACGAGTAAGGAAGATGAGCCTGGCAGAGGCATTCATAATGGATTGTAAAGCAGCTATGCAGCAGCTAGGTAGACCAGAGAGGACGGACTTTCAGTAGTCGAGGCTGGAAAGGATGAGAGAGTAGATTAAAATCTTGGTTGTATCTTGTGTAAGGAAATGTCTAATTTTAGCAATGTTTTTAAGGTGGAAGTGGCAGGCTTTAGCCAAGGACTGAATGTAAGGAGTGAAGGAAAGATCTGAGTCAAGTGTGACCCCAAGACATCAGGCGTGCGGGGTAGGAGTAATGATGGAATTATCAACAGTTATAGAAATTTTAGGGGTGGAGACATTTGAAGAAGGGGTAAAAATAAGGAGTTCAGTTTTGGAGAGATTTCTTTTTGTTTTCTATGTCCCTTACATGTTCTAGTGCATCTATTGATTGACATCACCATTCTTTTAAATATGATGTCGAAAAATGGGCCAGTTGAAATTTGAATGATTATAGCCAGAATTATTGATGATACATGTATAAAATAAATGGATCACATTACAAAATGCTATTATTGTTGCTGGTTTTCTTCTGATTGACTTGAAACTATCTGGCTTATTTTTAGTTAATGTATTAACATCATATCAGACTACAACAATCGAATTTCATAAGCAAAAAACATATTTTGCTACATGTATTATTTATGAACCCTAATTTTGCATATTTGATAATGACATATCTAGGGAGAGAGGGGGAGGGGGAAATGTGAATAAAAGTGTGTAGCGGTGCCAGAAAAGAAAGCAAGATCTACAACAAGACTGTAACCATGGCAACGCTTGTACATAAAAACGGACACCTTATTGAGACCGAACTTATTCCCTGACGAAGTCACACTGAGTGACAAAACGCATAGGTGGGCGGGGCTTAGGGAACGTGTGTGATAACTTGTGTGATTGTTGCAATACTTGATACTTTATAACCAGTTAGCGTTAAACTAATAGATAGATATTGATGAAGCTGTCTTGTATGAAAGTTGCTAATGCATAAGCTGTGCTGTACGTCCTACTTATTATAATCGCACATATCAGAACGGATGAATTGAATGAATACGTTATAATAGGGCAATAGCTAGAATATCAGCTGACTTTGTTAAATCATAGCAGTATGCAGATAGGAGGTCACATTTGAGCACATAGAGCAATCTGTATGTTAACTGCCTTACCCTATGAATGCACGCTTACTCTCTCCCTCTGGCCCTCATAGCCCTATTCCTTTTAATTAAGCTGGATACCAGATTATGATTAGAGAGGTGGATGTGATATACTCCACTCTTATCTGAGTCTCCAACTATTATTTTAAAATTGTTTGTGTTGCATACGTGTTATTTAATTTAATTTAATATTTGTTTGTATTTGAAGCTTGAAAGAAAAAATGTTTGTTTCTTGCCCCTTTAACGAACGCCAGGATAGCGCGTTCTCAGAGCTCTGGTTAACTGTTTTGTAAAACAAAGAATTGTCACAAAACACATCAAAAATACATTACAAAGTACAGTTACACTCATAATAACACTGTCTAATAAAAATATTTTAAAAAAAAATATTGGACAAAAAAGTTTTATGGGCTCAAATATATGAGGTCTCTGGTGTTAGAAAAATAGTCTGTAAAGGGCTTTAACATTGCAATACATGCATAAACATGTCTAAATATGTATATGTATATGGCTATATATATATATATATATATATATATAAAGGAACGTCACCAGCGCTAAACCTACTTATATATTGATTTGTTCTGTAAAATATGTGTTATTACTATAACCAAAGGGTAAGTTTTCTATTTATGCAAATAATTCTCACTCATTCTCTATGGTATAAAATCACCATAACATATTTTTCAATAATAATGCAGTATATAATAATTATATAGTTGGATCGTTATCGTGCTGCCTGAGTATTGATGTAGTGTTCCTGTGTCACTATTAAAAATGGAAAAAGGAAAGAGAAAATCAATAATAGACAGATGGCGCACAGATAAGTAATGTCTCTATAACAACGTCAGTAATACTTTAAACTGCTGTTGTCAGACAAATATTATAGTCCTTTTCTGGAAATTATCCTATTGTAGAAACTGTTAATAGAAATTTCTGCTTACCAGAACTAACCCCAATCTTATAAAGGAAAGTATGAAGTGTTAGGGTGAAGTGAAGGTAGAATATTTATCAGTCAATCTGCTCCTGAATAGATCTATCTTTGCTTGGATCAGAATCCCTCCCAATACAGTCTGTGTAGTATGCTTATGTCGAATGGAATAGTTAGACTCTTTAGTCTTTCATTACGTGGTGAGAACCTGACGGTGCAAATCTTGTCCACCTCCTGAGTATGGAGAGTGGGGTGAGTTGCCCCAGTGTGGAAACGTATGTAAAAGTAAAAAGAATCACATAGCGTAATATTGTATGGTAAAAAAATGTAAATATTTATTACACTCAATAAGTATTGCACTTACATCAAATACCCTCAATCCGTGATGAGGTAAGATTGAAGCTTAGAGTAAATGCCCCGTATATTCCTTGTTGTATTGTTCAATTACACATCAAGATGGTATATAAACCTATTAATGAAAGACTTTGCTTTCAGAAGATGTTGTCAGTATATATATAGGAACCATATATTCCAATGTCCGTTCATATGTGTGATAATAGTAGTGATGGTGATGACAAGTCACTGCCAGTGACTAGAATTTATACAAAGACTCAATCCGATATATATATATATGTATATTAACAAAATTTATCAACGTTGGCACTGGCTGGGAGCCTACAATGGCTGAGTCTTATTAGCTCCCTGTTAAAGCCCAATGCATGCAGTTTAATGTTTACATTATAAAACAAATGAGGAGCATAAAATCAATCAATTGGAGCAATCAACTCCAGTCATAAAATTGATAAGTAATGAAGGTTAACAAGTGAAGTGCTGCCGGTATAAAAATGTCCCTGTTTGTATTTTTATTTACAGGAAAAAGAGCAGATTTATTTGGTGCAATGCCCCGCAAAAGGCCCTTTTAAGGGCCATTGGTAGTTTATTGTAGGCTAGGGTTTTTTTTTTATTTTGGGGGAGCTTTTTTATTTTCATAGGGCTCTTAGATTAGGTGTAATTAGTTTAAATATTTGATAATTTATTTTTTATTTTGTGTAACTTAGTTGTTAGTTTTTTGTAACTTTCAAATTTTTAATAGTAGATTTAAATTATTTGAGTTGGGTTAGGTTTTTAAATATGTAATTTAGTTCATTTAATTTGTAGTTTAATGTAATTTAATATAACAGTTAGAGTAGATTAATGAATAGTTTAATATAGTTTAATGTAATTTTAGTATAACAGTTAGGGTAGATTAATTATTAGTTTAATATAGTTTAATGTAATTTCAGTATAATAGTTAGGGTAGTTTAATTAGTAGTTTAATATAGTTTAATTTAATTCTAAAGGAAAGTTTAAATTTATTATAAGATAGGGATCATGCAATTTTAACGTACAGTTAGCGGGTTGTTAGGTTTAGGGGTTAATAGGTTAATTTAGTTTATGGCGATGTGGGGGGCTGGCGGTTTAGGGGTTAATAGGTTTAGTAAGTGGTAGTGATGTGGGAGGCCAGGGGTTTAGGGGTTAATACATTTATTTAGTTGCGGAGGGATAGGGGTTAATACATTTAGTTAGTTGCGGCTGTGTCGGGGAGCGGTGGAATAGGGGTTAATAACTTTATTAGAGATGCAGTGAGCTCCAGGAACAGCGGGATAGGGGTTAATAACTTTATTTAGTTGTGGTGGGGTCTGGGAGCGGTGGGCTAGGGGTTAATAACTCTATTTAGTTGCTGCGGGGTCCGAGAGCGGCGGGATAGGGGTTCAACATTTTAGTATAGTGGCGGTGCTTATTGACAGGATATAATTAAAGCTGGGAAAAAGCAGCAAGATCGATGACTGTTAGTTAACAACAGTCCGCTGCTCATCGCCCCATACTTGGTGCGCTGCTTTTTGACAGCTTCCTCGATAAATAAAAAAGAGCGTATTAAGGTCCGCGGCCGCGATGTTAGGCGATGTCAGGCGAGCGTATTGGTGCAGTCGAATGCAGCATAGTTGACAGCTTGATAAGTAGGCCCCTATATAAGTAATTTCTCTTTGAGTAATTACCTTGCTGAGATAACAAGGAGATTGCGCTTGCTAGTTTTAGCCAATGTAAATATCTTTTGTTTCTCACCGTTACAGTGTAGATGTGAGTCAAGGAATTTATTAACTTTAAGTATTGTATGCTTTGATGTATTGGAAAATGAAATGCTATGAGGTGTATTCTCTGTGTTGTTGCCTCATGCCAGGCCCACTAATTTAGGTCCATGCAGGTCTGGCTCAAGATATTGTGCTGCCTGGTTCCGAGAATGCAATGACGCCCCCCCCCCCCCCCACTGTAGTAACATTACTGATTAGCATATCAACCTACTATAGCCTGGTAGCTGACCTTACTAAGCCTTCCTGTCTACCTGCCTGCAACCAATGCTTATGTTCAATTGTACAATAAATGGGAAGGAAGTTAAGGAAGACATGCACCTTAAATGTCGCCCTTGACCAGTTCTATGTTTTTGTGCATGATGAAGTTTTGCTGCTGGGATCCTATGACTTCCCCCATGACATAGGACAGGAGTGGTCTGGGTCTGACAGTAACTGACTCATACATGTATGTGCTGCCCCTTGTCAAGTGCTGTCTGGGTCCGTTGGACACACTTGGTGCCATGGTTCAGCAAGCCCGAGTTTATGCTGATTGATCATCCATCATCCACCAATGAAATCAGTATCTTCCTGGTTATCAGGATCTACTGTATATAAAAAATGCACTGTTTTATTTTGTCTTATAAAGTGATTCCAGTATTGTCAGCATTTCAATCAGTATTTGTGGTTGTGTTGCCAGTAGGATGGGTTTTTCTTGGAATGCTAAAAGCATGTTTGTTAATAGGTTTGGTCATATTACCAGATGGGCCAGCTTTGTGTCTCCCTATCTGTCCTGCTCCCTGACCTTTCCAGCACTACTGTTACTGTCAGTCAACGTTGTTCTCACTCTCCCCCTTTTACTGGCCACTTCTCCCCATCCTTTGCTTGTTCTCAGCTGTGTGTCTCTGATATCTTCTTCCTGTTGTCCTTATCTGACATTGCATCAGTAAAGATAAGGGGAATCCAGCACCTGTGTTTTTGTGACATGTATCATAAACATTGCCTTTCAAATCACTGTTAGATTAGTATTTCATATCAAGCAGAATTTGTATCACAGCAGAAGAGATCTTCAGCCAAGCATAGTAATACAAGCAAGTTGAAAATGGATGTGTATACAGACAATACGTAATTGCAGTATATATGTAAGCACATTCAAGTATATCATGTATATAAAACATCAATCAATCAATGATCAGTCCACAGCACTGTAGTAAAAGTTCACTTTATTGGAAACAGTAAAAACAAAAAAGTGACGTTTCGGGGGTTACCACCTTAATCACGGTATGATTAAGGGGGTAACCCCAAAACGTCACTTTTTCATTTTACACTGTTTACAATAAAGTGAACTTTTACTACAGTTTTGAAGACCGACCATTGATTGATTGACTATCTGTTTGGGGAGCTAGGCAGCAACCCCAGGTCTTCACAAGCACGTTAATATCCACCAGTGGCTGTTTCATTTGGGGTATATAATGTATATAAAACATATATATATATAGTAATAAATGAGAGAAGTAGTCCCAGATATAGAGTCACATTCAAAAGGATGGTAACACTCAAAGCCAGGACATCAGTGATGTGTGATAGGAACCACATGTACCAAGACTATAAACGGTAATAACACACCCCCTTCAATCAGGAATATAATTCATATATGCGCCCCAGTCTTTTCAGGCATCCACTATTGCGGAATAAGGTGAAATTCAAAACTCACCCTTCTGCCTTAATGAGTCGCTGTGGTCCGTGTCCGGTGGTGGGGAATATTTCAGAGGCGTACTCCTAAATGGGGATAAACAACGGCTGAACTGCCAGTTCCCCTGCAAGGATTTGCTGTACTCCGGATCCCCTACAGTACCAGACTTCCGGAACTCCGTAGCGTAGCGTGTGACGTCATCGGGGGCCTGTGAAGCCGGGGGTGTGTAACGATCAGCCAATCAGGTTCCCAGAAAGCTCGAAAAATGAAAACCACTGGTCCACTTGATTTCGCTTGTGTGTGAGGAACTGAAGAAAAACTGCTGCCAAATGAGGGACTCCTTGTGATCCCAAAAAGAACAAAATATGAAAGGATGAAGCAGTAGTCTTCCAAGTATGAATAAAAAGTCCAATCTTTATTTCATAGTTAAAACATCACAGCAAAGGGTAAGAAGGTGCAGGCTGGTTGACTAGTTTCGGCTGTGTGCCGTAATCATAATCCTGCAGCCACTTAAAATTGTACATATTTAAAGGGGTTTCCAAACACAGTGATTGGTCAATGTTAATGGGAGTGTAAATCCACCCCCTCACATAATTTAACCTCTTACTGAAATTTTATCTAGGCCTGATAGGAGAATTGACCTTGTTAACATAGAAAAAGGGGAAAAAGACTATAGGAAATAATGATCACAGATAATCAATGCATTTATGCAGGCTCAAAAAATATGTTTAGATATATATATATATATATGTATATATATCTAGTGCACATGAAGAGATATACAGCACATATTCATATGTTTATAACTATGTCATAGATATAGGTAATATAATATAATATAAACCAGTATGCACAAATTTATAGAGAATGTATAAAATCTAAAATATAAAATATATATATAGCATCAGTATATAGATGATCTGTATTCATGCTAGTATAATTATATATACAGGCATACATGGTTATAACAATAATGGAAAGATACAATATGCTATTTGAATTGTTAAATAACATACATACTATAATAAACACATTTCCAAGTCATATATTCCTATACCTAAAGAATGCTTAGACCCTAAACAGTTTTAGTTCAAAACTCACAACTGATAGTCTATAAGCTAAATATTCTATTATTTTGGCTATGGAATTGAACTCATATAATGTGCCTAAAGTATGTTGTGCAAATAGTACGGTATTAAACCCAAAATCTATAGACATATGTGTTGGTAAACAAAATACTGGTGTATATTTGAGAATAGTGCATAAGTACATATCCCTAAATACTAGGATGTATGTGAAGTGGCCCAGATATATATTTCCCTAAATACTAGGATGTGTGAAGGGTAGTGGTGTTAGATTGATTGGATACCAACCCAGCATGAGAAACAATATGTAAAGGGTACCAGTGTGGCATTTATGGGACAGGGAAAAGGCCCATAGGAAAATTATTAATTAAATCAAATGAAATAAAATAAAATAAAATAAAATAAATAAATCGCTTTGTCACGAACCATATATCAATGCCAGTGGTTGATGAGATCAAATTCTGAATTGAAGCCCTTTGGTACCTGAGTTTGAAGTTTAAAGATCCAAAAGGCTTCCTGTCTGGCCAGAATTTCCTCTTTATTCCCACCTCTGAATGGTTGCTTAACCTGTTCAATTGCCCTCCAATTAAATGCTCTCACATCTCCATCGTGTACCTCAATGAAATGTCTTGATAGTGCTGAGACTGTTTTCTCATTTTTGATGTAACCCAGGTGTTCTCGTACTCTCGTACGG
Source organism: Bombina bombina (assembly GCF_027579735.1). Classification (NCBI taxonomy): domain Eukaryota; kingdom Metazoa; phylum Chordata; class Amphibia; order Anura; family Bombinatoridae; genus Bombina; species Bombina bombina. Next base: position 850,862,548 of record NC_069499.1, on the reverse strand, counting down.
ACATCCCTGGTAGTCATGCCCACATACTGTCGGCAATGCTCACTACATTCAATGAGGTACACGACGAAATGAGTAGAGCATCTAATACATCCTCTAGTCTCAAATGTTTGATTAGTGACATGAGAATAGAAGTTTCTTCCCTCTGCTATGTAGTCACAGGCTTTGCATCTACCATTGCTACATTTATATGTTCCATTAATGGCCAGCCATGTAGCTGATAATTCCTTTTGTGGTAAAAGGGAGGGCGACAAGATATTGCCTAAGGTGACACCTCTAGAATAAACACATTTAAAACCTTTGTCCACTGTTCTTTTTAAAGCCTTGTCTCCACGCAGTATTGGGAAGTATTTTCTTATAATATTACAAACTTCATTGTATTCCGATGAATATTGTGTAATAAAAAGAGTTCTATTATCATCCCCTTTGTTTGGCCTAGGTATGAGAGTGTCCTGTCTATCCACACTGCCCACTTCCTTAGCCACATTCTTAATCATGCTGGGCTGGTATCCCCTCTCAATCAGTCTGTCTGCCATGTGTTTACTCTCTTTCTTGAAGTCTATTTCAGTGTTGCAAATTCGTCTAGTCCGTAATAACTGTCCTTTGGCTATTCCCCTGAAAACATGTTTCGGGTGAGCACTCTTACTGTGCAGGAGTGTGTTACCAGAGATAGGCTTCCTGTACAGACGAGTGATTACTTTTCCTGTATCAATCTCTCCCTCTAGGGAGATATCCAGGTAATTAATCGTCTTTCTGTTCCATTCACTGGTAAAATTAACCCCATTGTCACTCTCATTGAGGTAACACACAAACCTTTCAGCTTCCGTTTCACTAGATGTCCATACCAAAAGCAGGTCATCAATGAAACGTTTATATAGGCTAATGTGTTTCCTATATGGGTTACTATCTGAATAGACAAAGCATCTTTCAAGCCAACCCATAAAAATGTTGGCATATGAGGGGGCAAACTTAGCCCCCATTGCCGTGCCTTGCCTCTGCAGATAGTAAGTGCCCTCAAAATAGAAATAATTATGTTGCAACAGAAAAGATGTGACTTTAAGTATATATTCCATTACATATTCCTCAATATTGTAGTGTAACTCTAGAAAGTACTTAATGGCCTTAATACCCAAATTGTGAGGGATACTGGAATATAAAGATATCACATCCACAGCTAACCAACTGTGGTCAGCTGTCCATGTAAAATCATCAAAAAGTTGCAAAACATGAGTAGTGTCCTTGATATGACTATGTAGATCAAGGACAATGGGTTGCAAAATGGCATCCAACCATTCGGACAACGGCTCCAAAAGGGAGCCGATGCCTGAAACGATCGGGCGCCCCTTTACATTCGTCAATCCTTTATGTACTTTGGGTAAGTGGTGAAACACTGGAGTAATAGGATTAGCCACATAAAGATACTTCAGTGTTTCACCATCCATAATGCCATATTGTACACCATCATCCAATAGACTATACAGATCTCTTTGGAATCTAGAGGTGGGGTTACATGTCAGTATAGTATATGTACTTGTATCCTCAAGTTGCCTTTTGGCCTCTGAGATATATGATACCTTGTCCATAATGACAACACTTCCGCCTTTATCAGAGTTCTTTATGACAATAGACTCATTACTTTTAAGACTATTTAATGCCAATTTTTCATTTACGGTTAGATTGTGTTTTTTCACACTTTTAGACTGATGTAGTGATGTGAGATCCTCCACTACTCGTTTGTGGAACAGTTCAAGGGATTTCCCTCGACTATGTATGGGATAAAAAGTAGATTGTCCCTTGAATCTAGGAAAATTAATATTGTTAGAATTTTCACTGTTATAGGCCTCTGACTGCAGACTTTCCAGAGTAATAATATCGCAAGTGTCCGAAAAATTAAGATTTTCCTTTAGATCACTTGATTTCGCATTAGCAACCTCTTGTGTAGTAGGACTACTGGCGATATTATTCTCTGTCTCCAAAGAGAAATGTTTCTCCAAAGTAAGCTTTCTAATGAACTTATTTAAGTCAATGATAGTGTTAAACAAGTTAAAGCTGTTATTAGGACAAAACCCTAAACCATAGTTTAACACTTTGTACTCTGCTTTTGTAAGTATATGTTTTGATAAATTTACTACATTACCTACTTGGGCTTGCTGCCATTCTTGTTGTCCCTGAGGGTATATCTGTGTTGTACATGTTTGGGGCCCTTCCCTCCCCCTGTTTTTTGTTTTAGGGCTGGCCGAAAAACCTGAGTGTAATTCTCTGGGGTCACTCCTGTTGTGATATGTTCCCTGGAACTGATGGTATCTGTTACTGTAGCACCAATTGGTGGTCTGTGTACTAGAGAGCTACTGGTCTTAGGCCTAGCGCCTTTTTTTACCATGCTATTTGAGTTTTCATTAGCATTTATCATGCTTACTTGTGTAAGTATTTCAGGGGTTGGTAACATTAAAATACCCTCCCCATCTGATCCTGAATTGTCTTCACCAGATGTAGAAGCAGCAAAAGAAGACTGATCATCATCTGTTGTGTCAGTTGTCACAAAGGTAACCTTTTTCTTTTGTTTATTCTTTCTGTGTTTATTAGAGGGACCACTTTTTACCTCCCTGGTCTCAATATCTGACTCAGGGTTGTTTTTATCAATGCTTTTATTTTTATTTGATCTATTTCTAGATCTCCTAGGTTTGTGCCAAATGTAAACCTTATTCTCATGGTAGTCCCTCTGATCCCGCAGAAATTTGGTATGCTTTATATTAATAAGTTCTTTCCTAGATGTTTCAACTACTTCAACTAACATTCTGTCAAATTCACAATACTCACTCGCTTCTTTAAATTTACCGAGCTCTATTTGTAATGCAGTAATTTCATGTCTAACTCTTTGCAGCTGCTCATTTTTCAGCCTAACAAGAATTCCCATTAATCTGAGTGAGCATTCAGACAAAACACTGTTCCATTCACAAATCAATTCTTCATTATTACCAACATCAAAATTAGGGAATTTTCTAACCCTTAGACCCCTGGGAATCATACTTAAGTCCAAGTATTTGTTTATGAGCCAAGTGTCAAGCTTTAAACGTATTTCCTTAAGCCTCAGGATCTCCAGGGAATAAAACAAATCCCCCAGTTTAATATCTTGAGATTCTTTCTTGAAAAAGTCCTCTAATTCTAGGCCTTCATAATCAGAGTCATTAGGTGGTAAGAGGGAATAATACTGTGTATTACCCGATGCTTCCATATTGCTTGGATAGATGTTACAGTGAACTAGAAAAACACACAGTCCTCAAATCCAGAGTGTGAGTAATATGCTGGGCTTCAAGGATAAAAAGTAATAAATGAGAGAAGTAGTCCCAGATATAGAGTCACATTCAAAAGGATGGTAACACTCAAAGCCAGGACATCAGTGATGTGTGATAGGAACCACATGTACCAAGACTATAAACGGTAATAACACACCCCCTTCAATCAGGAATATAATTCATATATGCGCCCCAGTCTTTTCAGGCATCCACTATTGCGGAATAAGGTGAAATTCAAAACTCAATTCTCCTATCAGGCCTAGATAAAATTTCAGTAAGAGGTTAAATTATGTGAGGGGGTGGATTTACACTCCCATTAACATTGACCAATCACTGTGTTTGGAAACCCCTTTAAATATGTACAATTTTAAGTGGCTGCAGGATTATGATTACGGCACACAGCCGAAACTAGTCAACCAGCCTGCACCTTCTTACCCTTTGCTGTGATGTTTTAACTATGAAATAAAGATTGGACTTTTTATTCATACTTGGAAGACTACTGCTTCATCCTTTCATATTTTGTTCTTTTTGGGATCACAAGGAGTCCCTCATTTGGCAGCAGTTTTTCTTCAGTTCCTCACACACAAGCGAAATCAAGTGGACCAGTGGTTTTCATTTTTCGAGCTTTCTGGGAACCTGATTGGCTGATCGTTACACACCCCCGGCTTCACAGGCCCCCGATGACGTCACACGCTACGCTACGGAGTTCCGGAAGTCTGGTACTGTAGGGGATCCGGAGTACAGCAAATCCTTGCAGGGGAACCGGCAGTTCAGCCGTTGTTTATCCCCATTTAGGAGTACGCCTCTGAAATATTCCCCACCACCGGACACGGACCACAGCGACTCATTAAGGCAGAAGGGTGAGTTTTGAATTTCACCTTATTCCGCAATAGTGGATGCCTGAAAAGACTGGGGCGCATATATGAATTATATTCCTGATTGAAGGGGGTGTGTTATTACCGTTTATAGTCTTGGTACATGTGGTTCCTATCACACATCACTGATGTCCTGGCTTTGAGTGTTACCATCCTTTTGAATGTGACTCTATATCTGGGACTACTTCTCTCATTTATTACTTTTTATCCTTGAAGCCCAGCATATTACTCACACTCTGGATTTGAGGACTGTGTGTTTTTCTAGTTCACTGTAACATCTATCCAAGCAATATGGAAGCATCGGGTAATACACAGTATTATTCCCTCTTACCACCTAATGACTCTGATTATGAAGGCCTAGAATTAGAGGACTTTTTCAAGAAAGAATCTCAAGATATTAAACTGGGGGATTTGTTTTATTCCCTGGAGATCCTGAGGCTTAAGGAAATACGTTTAAAGCTTGACACTTGGCTCATAAACAAATACTTGGACTTAAGTATGATTCCCAGGGGTCTAAGGGTTAGAAAATTCCCTAATTTTGATGTTGGTAATAATGAAGAATTGATTTGTGAATGGAACAGTGTTTTGTCTGAATGCTCACTCAGATTAATGGGAATTCTTGTTAGGCTGAAAAATGAGCAGCTGCAAAGAGTTAGACATGAAATTACTGCATTACAAATAGAGCTCGGTAAATTTAAAGAAGCGAGTGAGTATTGTGAATTTGACAGAATGTTAGTTGAAGTAGTTGAAACATCTAGGAAAGAACTTATTAATATAAAGCATACCAAATTTCTGCGGGATCAGAGGGACTACCATGAGAATAAGGTTTACATTTGGCACAAACCTAGGAGATCTAGAAATAGATCAAATAAAAATAAAAGCATTGATAAAAACAACCCTGAGTCAGATATTGAGACCAGGGAGGTAAAAAGTGGTCCCTCTAATAAACACAGAAAGAATAAACAAAAGAAAAAGGTTACCTTTGTGACAACTGACACAACAGATGATGATCAGTCTTCTTTTGCTGCTTCTACATCTGGTGAAGACAATTCAGGATCAGATGGGGAGGGTATTTTAATGTTACCAACCCCTGAAATACTTACACAAGTAAGCATGATAAATGCTAATGAAAACTCAAATAGCATGGTAAAAAAAGGCGCTAGGCCTAAGACCAGTAGCTCTCTAGTACACAGACCACCAATTGGTGCTACAGTAACAGATACCATCAGTTCCAGGGAACATATCACAACAGGAGTGACCCCAGAGAATTACACTCAGGTTTTTCGGCCAGCCCTAAAACAAAAAACAGGGGGAGGGAAGGGCCCCAAACATGTACAACACAGATATACCCTCAGGGACAACAAGAATGGCAGCAAGCCCAAGTAGGTAATGTAGTAAATTTATCAAAACATATACTTACAAAAGCAGAGTACAAAGTGTTAAACTATGGTTTAGGGTTTTGTCCTAATAACAGCTTTAACTTGTTTAACACTATCATTGACTTAAATAAGTTCATTAGAAAGCTTACTTTGGAGAAACATTTCTCTTTGGAGACAGAGAATAATATCGCCAGTAGTCCTACTACACAAGAGGTTGCTAATGCGAAATCAAGTGATCTAAAGGAAAATCTTAATTTTTCGGACACTTGCGATATTATTACTCTGGAAAGTCTGCAGTCAGAGGCCTATAACAGTGAAAATTCTAACAATATTAATTTTCCTAGATTCAAGGGACAGTCTACTTTTTATCCCATACATAGTCGAGGGAAATCCCTTGAACTGTTCCACAAACGAGTAGTGGAGGATCTCACATCACTACATCAGTCTAAAAGTGTGAAAAAACACAATCTAACCGTAAATGAAAAATTGGCATTAAATAGTCTTAAAAGTAATGAGTCTATTGTCATAAAGAACTCTGATAAAGGCGGAAGTGTTGTCATTATGGACAAGGTATCATATATCTCAGAGGCCAAAAGGCAACTTGAGGATACAAGTACATATACTATACTGACATGTAACCCCACCTCTAGATTCCAAAGAGATCTGTATAGTCTATTGGATGATGGTGTACAATATGGCATTATGGATGGTGAAACACTGAAGTATCTTTATGTGGCTAATCCTATTACTCCAGTGTTTCACCACTTACCCAAAGTACATAAAGGATTGACGAATGTAAAGGGGCGCCCAATCGTTTCAGGCATCGGCTCCCTTTTGGAGCCGTTGTCCGAATGGTTGGATGCCATTTTGCAACCCATTGTCCTTGATCTACATAGTCATATCAAGGACACTACTCATGTTTTGCAACTTTTTGATGATTTTACATGGACAGCTGACCACAGTTGGTTAGCTGTGGATGTGATATCTTTATATTCCAGTATCCCTCACAATTTGGGTATTAAGGCCATTAAGTACTTTCTAGAGTTACACTACAATATTGAGGAATATGTAATGGAATATATACTTAAAGTCACATCTTTTCTGTTGCAACATAATTATTTCTATTTTGAGGGCACTTACTATCTGCAGAGGCAAGGCACGGCAATGGGGGCTAAGTTTGCCCCCTCATATGCCAACATTTTTATGGGTTGGCTTGAAAGATGCTTTGTCTATTCAGATAGTAACCCATATAGGAAACACATTAGCCTATATAAACGTTTCATTGATGACCTGCTTTTGGTATGGACATCTAGTGAAACGGAAGCTGAAAGGTTTGTGTGTTACCTCAATGAGAGTGACAATGGGGTTAATTTTACCAGTGAATGGAACAGAAAGACGATTAATTACCTGGATATCTCCCTAGAGGGAGAGATTGATACAGGAAAAGTAATCACTCGTCTGTACAGGAAGCCTATCTCTGGTAACACACTCCTGCACAGTAAGAGTGCTCACCCGAAACATGTTTTCAGGGGAATAGCCAAAGGACAGTTATTACGGACTAGACGAATTTGCAACACTGAAATAGACTTCAAGAAAGAGAGTAAACACATGGCAGACAGACTGATTGAGAGGGGATACCAGCCCAGCATGATTAAGAATGTGGCTAAGGAAGTGGGCAGTGTGGATAGACAGGACACTCTCATACCTAGGCCAAACAAAGGGGATGATAATAGAACTCTTTTTATTACACAATATTCATCGGAATACAATGAAGTTTGTAATATTATAAGAAAATACTTCCCAATACTGCGTGGAGACAAGGCTTTAAAAAGAACAGTGGACAAAGGTTTTAAATGTGTTTATTCTAGAGGTGTCACCTTAGGCAATATCTTGTCGCCCTCCCTTTTACCACAAAAGGAATTATCAGCTACATGGCTGGCCATTAATGGAACATATAAATGTAGCAATGGTAGATGCAAAGCCTGTGACTACATAGCAGAGGGAAGAAACTTCTATTCTCATGTCACTAATCAAACATTTGAGACTAGAGGATGTATTAGATGCTCTACTCATTTCGTCGTGTACCTCATTGAATGTAGTGAGCATTGCCGACAGTATGTGGGCATGACTACCAGGGATGTCCGTACGAGAGTACGAGAACACCTGGGTTACATCAAAAATGAGAAAACAGTCTCAGCACTATCAAGACATTTCATTGAGGTACACGATGGAGATGTGAGAGCATTTAATTGGAGGGCAATTGAACAGGTTAAGCAACCATTCAGAGGTGGGAATAAAGAGGAAATTCTGGCCAGACAGGAAGCCTTTTGGATCTTTAAACTTCAAACTCAGGTACCAAAGGGCTTCAATTCAGAATTTGATCTCATCAACCACTGGCATTGATATATGGTTCGTGACAAAGCGATTTATTTATTTTATTTTATTTTATTTTATTTCATTTGATTTAATTAATAATTTTCCTATGGGCCTTTTCCCTGTCCCATAAATGCCACACTGGTACCCTTTACATATTGTTTCTCATGCTGGGTTGGTATCCAATCAATCTAACACCACTACCCTTCACACATCCTAGTATTTAGGGAAATATATATCTGGGCCACTTCACATACATCCTAGTATTTAGGGATATGTACTTATGCACTATTCTCAAATATACACTAGTATTTTGTTTACCAACACATATGTCTATAGATTTTGGGTTTAATACCGTACTATTTGCACAACATACTTTAGGCACATTATATGAGTTCAATTCCATAGCCAAAATAATAGAATATTTAGCTTATAGACTATCAGTTGTGAGTTTTGAACTAAAACTGTTTAGGGTCTAAGCATTCTTTAGGTATAGGAATATATGACTTGGAAATGTGTTTATTATAGTATGTATGTTATTTAACAATTCAAATAGCATATTGTATCTTTCCATTATTGTTATAACCATGTATGCCTGTATATATAATTATACTAGCATGAATACAGATCATCTATATACTGATGCTATATATATATTTTATATTTTAGATTTTATACATTCTCTATAAATTTGTGCATACTGGTTTATATTATATTATATTACCTATATCTATGACATAGTTATAAACATATGAATATGTGCTGTATATCTCTTCATGTGCACTAGATATATATACATATATATATATATATATATATCTAAACATATTTTTTGAGCCTGCATAAATGCATTGATTATCTGTGATCATTATTTCCTATAGTCTTTTTCCCCTTTTTCTATGTTAACAAGGTCAATTCTCCTATCAGGCCTAGATAAAATTTCAGTAAGAGGTTAAATTATGTGAGGGGGTGGATTTACACTCCCATTAACATTGACCAATCACTGTGTTTGGAAACCCCTTTAAATATGTACAATTTTAAGTGGCTGCAGGATTATGATTACGGCACACAGCCGAAACTAGTCAACCAGCCTGCACCTTCTTACCCTTTGCTGTGATGTTTTAACTATGAAATAAAGATTGGACTTTTTATTCATACTTGGAAGACTACTGCTTCATCCTTTCATATATATATATACTCTTCATATTACTTATATGTTTAGTTTCTATGCACGCACTAACAAGCATATATACAAAATTATATTTACATACAAAAGGTTGAAAATAACATATGTGTGTGTGTGTGCCTGGTATTATTTTTTTTCCATAGCTCCATACAGCCTCATATTTCCCCTTTTTTTGCATTTTTTGTTTTATTTCTTATGTCTTTTCCTATTTTTCCTATTTTTTTTTTTGGTTAAAAAAAGGATATAAATTAAGGTTTCTGACTTTTGATCAGATACATTTACTGGCAGCCTCCTTTATGCCAAGTATATGCACAAGAGAAATATGAGTGCAGGTATATGCCCATGCAGACCCTTTTATATCAATATATACTCAAGTCAGACTGCATTTCTTTAATAATTAAACAATGTTTAAAATGCTATAAATTAAAGGGATATGAAACTCAAACATTTTCTTTTGTGATTCAGACAGAGCATACCATTTTAACAAAGTTTCCAAATTACTTCTATTATCAAATTTGCTTAGTTCCCGTGATATTCTATGTTGAAGAGATACCTAGGTAGGCATCTTGAGCACTGCATGACATGAAACAGTGCTGCCATCTAGTGCTCTTGAAAATAGATAACATTCTTGCAAAACTGCTGCCATATAGTGCTCTAGAAATAAATACGTCCCTGCTTTTAAACAAAAGATACCAAAAAAACAAACGGCTAGATTTAGAGTTTGGAGGCCAAAGGGGTGTGTTAGCTATGCATGCTTTTTTTCCCCCGCACCTTTTAAATACCGCTGGTATTTAGAGTTCACAGAATGGCTGGGTTTTCAGTGCGTTAGGCTCCAAAAAGGGAGCGTAGAGCATAATTTAACACCACTGCAACTCTCGATACCAGCGGTGCTTACGGAAGCGGCCAGCTTCAAAAACGTGCTCGTGCACGATTCCCCCATAGAAAACAATGGGGCCATTTGAGCTGAAAAAAAACCTAACACCTGCAAAAAAGCAGCGTTCAGCTCCTAACGCAGCCCCATTGTTTTCTATGGGGAAACAATTCCTACGTCTGCACCTAACACCCTAACATGAACCCCGAGTCTAAACACCCCTAACCTTACACTTATTAACCCCTAATCTGCCGCCCCCGCTATCGCTGACACCTGCATATTTTTTAACCCCTAATCTGCCGCTCCGTAAACCGCCGCTACCTACATTATCCCTATGTACCCCTAATCTGATGCACCTAACACCGCCGACCCCTATATTATATTTATTAACCCCTAATCTGCCCCCTCAACGTCGCCTCCACCTGCCTACACTTATTAACCCCTAATCTGCCGAGCGGACCGCACCGCTACTATAATAAAGTTATTAACCCCTAATCCGCCTCACTCCCGCCTCAATAACCCTATAATAAATAGTATTAACCCCTAATCTGCCCTCCCTAACATCGCCGACACCTAACTTCAATTATTAACCCCTAATCTGCCGACTGAATCTCGCCGCTACTGTAATAAATGGATTAACCCCTAAAGCTAAGTCTAACCCTAACCCTAACACCCCCCTAAATTAAATATAATTTAAATCTAACGAAATAAATTAACTCTTATTAAATAAATTATTCCTATTTAAAGCTAAATACTTACCTGTAAAATAAACCCTAATATAGCTACAATATAAATTATAATTATATTATAGCTATTTTAGGATTTATATTTATTTTACAGGTAACTTTGTATTTATTCTAACCAGGTACAATAGCTATTAAATAGTTAAGAACTATTTAATAGCTAAAATAGTTAAAATAATTACAAAATTACCTGTAAAATAAATCCTAACCTAAGTTACAATTAAACCTAACACTACACTATCAATAAATTAATTAAAATAAAATACCTACAATTATCTACAATTAAACCTAACACTACACTATCAATAAATTAATTAAATACAATATCTACAAATAAATACAATTAAATAAACTAACTAAAGTACAAAAAATAAAAAAGAACTAAGTTACAAAAAATAAAAAAATATTTACAAACATCAGAAAAATATTACAACAATTTTAAACTAATTACACCTACTCTAAGCCCCCTAATAAAATAACAAAGACCCCCAAAATAAAAAAATGCCCTACCCTATTCTAAATTACAAAAGTTCAAAGCTCTTTTACCTTACCAACCCTTAAAAGGGCCCTTTGCGGGGCATGCCCCAAAGAATTCAGCTCTTTTGCCTGTAAAAAAAAACATACAATACCCCCCCCCAACATTACAACCCACCACCCACATACCCCTAATCTAACCCAAACCCCCCTTAAATAAACCTAACACTAAGCCCCTGAAGATCTTCCTACCTTGTCTTCACCATGCCAGGTATCACCGATCGTTCCAGGCTCCGAAATCTTCATCCAAGCCCAAGCGGGGGCTAGACATCCATCATCCGAAGGCTGAAGAAGTCCAGAAGAGGGTAAAAAGTCTTCATCCTATCCGGGAAGAAGAGTAGATCCAGACCGGCAACCATCTTCTTCCAAGCGGCATCTTCTATCTTCATCCGATGTGGACCGGCTCCATCTTGAAGACCTCCACCATGGACCCATCTTCTTCTTCCGACGACTTCCAGACGAATGACGGTTCCTTTAAGGGACATCATCCAAGATGGATGGAATCAGCCAATCAGAATCAAGTTCAATCCGATTGGCTGATCCGATCAGCCAATCAGATTGAGCTCGCATTCTATTGGCTGATCGGAACAGCCAATAGAATGCGAGCTCAATCTGATTGGCTGATCGGATCAGCCAATCTGATTGAACTTGATTCTGATTGGCTGATTCCATCAGCCAATCAGAATGTTCTTACCTTAATTCCGATTGGCTGATAGAATCCTATCAGCCAATAGGAATTCGAGGGACGCCATCTTGGATGACGTCCCTTAAAGGAACCGTCATTCGTCGGGAAGTCATCGGAAGAAGATGAGTCTGCGGTGGAGGTCTTCAAGATGGAGCCGGTCCTCATCGGATGAAGATAGAAGATGCCGCTTGGAAGAAGATGGTTGCCGGTCCGGATCTACTCTTCTTCCCGGATAGGATGAAGACTTTGGACCCTCTTCTGGACTTCTTCAGCCGTCGGACGATGGATGTCTAGCCCCCGCTTGGGCTTGGATAAAGATTTCGGAGCCTGGAACGATCGGTGATACCTGGCATGGTGAAGACAAGGTAGGAAGATCTTCAGGGGCTTAGTGTTAGGTTTATTTAAGGGGGGTTTGGGTTAGATTAGGGGTATGTGGGTGGTGGGTTGTAATGTTGGGGGGCGTATTGTATGTTTTTTTTTTACAGGCAAAAGAGCTGAATTCTTTGGGGCATGCCCCGCAAATGGCCCTTTTCAGGGCTGGTAAGGTAAAAGAGCTTTGAATTTTTGTTATTTAGAATAGGGTAGGGCATTTTTTTATTTTGAGGGTCTTTGTTATTTTATTAGGGGCTTAGAGTAGGTGTAATTAGTTTAAAATTGTTGTAATATTTTTCTAATGTTTGTAAATATTTTTTTATTTTTTGTAACTTAGTTCTTTTTTATTTTTTGTACTTTAGTTAGTTTATTTAATTGTATTTATTTGTAGATATTGTATTTAATTAATTTATTGATAGTGTAGTGTTAGGTTTAATTGTAGGTAATTGTAGGTATTTTATTTAATTAATTTATTGATAGTGTAGTGTTAGGTTTAATTGTAACTTAGGTTAGGATTTATTTTACAGGTAATTTTGTAATTATTTTAACTAGGTAGCTATTAAATAGTTATTAACTATTTAATAGCTATTGTACCTGGTTAAAATAATTACAAAGTTGCCTGTAAAATAAATATTAATCCTAAAATAGCTAAGATATAATTATAATTTATATTGTAGCGATATTAGGATTTATTTTACAGGTAAGTATTTAGATTTAAATAGGAATAATTTATTTAATAAGACTTAATTTATTTTGTTAGATAAAAATTATATTTAACTTAGGGGGGTGTTAGTGTTAGGGTTAGAATTAGCTTAAGGGGTTAAACAATTTATTAGAGTAGCGGTGAGCTCCGATCGGCAGATTAGGGGTTAATACTTGAAGTTAGCTGTTGGCGATGTTAGGGAGGGCAGATTAGGGGTTAATGCTATTTATTATAGGGTTATTGAGGCGGGAGTGAGGCGGATTAGGGGTTAATACATTTATTATACTAGCGGTGAGCTCCGGTCGGCAGATTAGGGGTTAATAATTGTAGGTAGCTGGCGGCGACGTTGTGGGGGGCAGATTAGGGGTTAATAAATATAATATAGACGTCGGCGGTGTTAGGGGCAGCAGATTAGGGGTACATAGGGATAACGTAGTTGGCGGCGGTATACAGAGCGGCAGATTAGGGGTTAAAAAATTTAAATATAGTCGCGGCGATGTGGGGGGACCTCGGTTTAGGGATACATAGGTAGTTTATGGGTGTTAGTGTACTTTAGAGCACAGTAGTTAAGAGCTTTATGAACCGGCATTAGCCCAGAAAGCTCTTAACTACTGACTTTTTTCTGCGGCTGGAGTTTTGTCGTTAGAGTTCTAACGCTCACTTCAGGCACGACTCTAAATACCAGCTTTAGAAAGATCCCATTGAAAAGATAGGATACGCAATTGACGTAAGGGGATCTGCGGTATGGAAAAGTCGCGGCTGAAAAGTGAGCGTTAGACCCTTTAATGACTGGCTCCAAATACCAGAGGGTGGTAAAAACCAACGTTAGGAGCCTCTAACGCTGGTTTTGACGGCTACCGCCCAACTCTAAATCTAGGCCAAAGAAAATTGATAATAGAAGTAAATAAGATTTTTTTTTTTAAATTGCATACCCTGTCATCAAAGTGAGTCATCAAAGAAAAAAATGTGGATTTCATATCCCTTTAAATCAATACTCAACGGGGTATATTTATCAAGTATGAAGCTTGATGCCCCTTGTTAACAGAAGTTTTGAAGCAGAAAGACCGCTGCTCCATAAAGACCTCTGCTCCTGTTCGCCTGCGCTGAGGCGGCGGACAGGAATCAACCTGATCGAATATGATCGGGTTGATTGACATCCCTGCTAGTGGCCGATTGGCTGCGAATCTGCAGGGGGCGGCATTGCAACAGCAGTTCACAGCAGTATCATGTCTGCTCGCACATTAATAAATATGCCCCAATGCTACAATATTTCTTTTTGGGTTTTTTTTATATTGGATTTTTGTGTGCATCGAAAATAGCTTGCATACTACAAGTAGAAAGTAAAAGCAATCGCTAGAACTCAATTGCATTTTCCACTCATCAGATTAGTGCTACTGAAACTTTTGCTTAAAGGGTAGTACGTTAAAAAAGTTGCACTAAACAGAACATAAATACATTTTAAAATATAGTTACACTATAAACTCTATCTGATAATTTTCTTTTATCTATAATAATAATAAAAGGCCAGGTATGTTTGTCCAATGCAGTCATGCGCAGTAGAAACTGCATTGCGAGACAAACATACCTGACCTTAACCCCTTAACGACCAGTGACAATGCGCAGCAGAGAATGCGTGAGGCCAGCGCTGGTGGTTAAGACTTTTGGCATCTCTCTGCCGCAATCTCGCTAAAAGTAGGGGGATCATGCTATTTTTGCATGCTTCACGAGTGAGGCAATGCAGAATTAGTCTTGCAGAGGTACCGATGCAGAGAGAGGCACTCCATGTCCCTCTCTGCATCAGGCAGCGGTGGTGCTGATCGTTGGTGGTGTAAGAGGGTTAGGAGGGAGGTGGGTGGGCGGCCCATTGCTGGAGGGGATGGGAGGGGGCGGAGCGGGTGGGACCGCTGCAATGCAGAAAAAAAATGTTGAGATAGGGATAGAGGGATAGGTATAGAGAGAGAGGGATAGGGATAGATGATAGAGATAGATGGATAGAGATAAATGGATATAGGGATAGGGATAGATGGATAGAGATAGAGGGATAGGGATAGATGGATAGAGATAGAGGGATAGGGATAGATGGATATGGATAGATAGATATAGGGATAGATGGATAGAGAAAGAGGGATAGGGATAGATGAATAAAGGGATAGGGATATATGAATAGAGGGATTGGTGTAGATGGATAGAGGGATAGGAATAGAGGGATAGATGGATAGAGATAGAAGAATAGGGATAGATGGATAGAGGAATAGAAATAGAGGGATAGGAATAGAGGGATAGATGGATAGATAGATAGATAGATAGATAGATAGGGATAAAGATAGAGGGATAGATGGATATAGGGATAGAGATAGAAGGATAGGGATAGAGGGACAGATGGATAGAGATAGAAGGATAGAGATAGAGATAGAGGGATAGATGGATAGAGGAATAGAAATAGAGGGATAGATGATAGAGGGATAGGGATAGAGGGATAGATAGATAAATAGGGATAGAGATAGAGAGAGATGGATATAGATAGAAGGATAGGGATAAAGGGATAGAGGGATAGGGATAGATGAATAGAAGGATAGGGGCATATTTAACAATGTGCAAGCGGACATGATATGAAGTAGCATATCATGTCAGCTGCACATCGATAAAAGTCGACAGCATATGCTGTCGTCATTTATCATTGCACCAGCAGCCGCTAGCAGGGGGTGTCAATCAACCCGATCGTATTCGATCAGGTTGATTTCTGTCCGCGGCCTCAGAGCAGAGGACAAGTTATGGAGCAGCTGTCTTTAGACTTTATATATATATATATAAATATACACACACACACACACACACATATATATATATATATATATATATATATATATATATATATATATATATATATAGTATATATATATGTAATAATGTCCTGCAACAAACCACACTCACTGGTCTTTTCTTTACTGTGTCAAATCATTTAATGTGACGTTTCCCCCTTTCTCAAACAGATAAACACATAGTATAAAATCTTACCCTGTATCCCCAAATATATACACACCGTCTCATCCCCATTCTCAGCTCTGCCGAACCGGAAGACACCCGGCATTTCTCCAGCACAACTGTGCATGCGTGATGCAAACTATTGAGTCCCAGCCCGGCCAATTGTATTAAAAATCAAAACAAAAACAGTTAACATCGATATTACATGTTACGATTGTGTAGTTGCTCCTGGCTGTCAAACCTGCCCTGCTAACTGCTCATATTGATATATTCTAATTCTTCTAATACATTCTCTACATATATCTTCTGCACAAACATCTGAAATCCTATCCAGATCTATATATATGCTTAATATTCAGTACGCTCAAATATATCCATTTTTTTTTAAAGCTACAACACTTACTGACACTTAAGCATAATACATTAAACCTATGCATCCCACTTACTCGATTTCTGTATTCAGATACACAATGTTAAGTTAAAGCAAACTATGCACATATAGAGAACTATATATTTACAAAAAACAATGCATGTCACAGTAGGTATCTAGACCTTTTGGGACCAAAGTGTCCAGCTTATATATCCACCTTGATTCACATTGTAGCAATTTCTTTGCCCTGTCTCCCCCTCTGGGTAATTTCGGTACATGATCTATAATTGTGTACTTTAAGTCAGATGCATTGTGTCTCTCTCTTGCAAAGTGTTTTGCCACAGCTAGTTCTGAGTCTCCTTTTTCTATTACTGCTCTTATGGCTGAACGATGGATAAAATAAATGTGAAAAATTGTGAACTAAAAGTTCATAGATTAGTTAGAAAGATATATTCACTTCTCAGAGAATGTTCTGCAGTCGATGTCTTCAACTTTGTTCTCAAAAGAAATGAGAGAAAGAGCACAACATAGCGTAATTCTGTAGCACACTT
This sequence comes from Bombina bombina, assembly GCF_027579735.1. Taxonomy (NCBI): domain Eukaryota; kingdom Metazoa; phylum Chordata; class Amphibia; order Anura; family Bombinatoridae; genus Bombina; species Bombina bombina. The sequence goes on along the minus strand of NC_069499.1, from coordinate 850,845,634 downwards.
GAAGTAACTGATGAAATATTAACGAGTGATTACTCACATTTGATGGAGCCAATCCAAGCTCAGGGTAATGCGCACATCTACTTTATACTGGTAGGTAAACAGTATCTCACACAAAGATGTATAAAAAGTATTATTTATTTAAAATCATAAAAAACGTCACAAATGCACAACTAACACCATATATTGAGGACTAGTGAGTGACAATACAGTGGTTATCACTCTAAGGAGCAGACCTATAAGCTGGATGGATGCAGATGGAAGGTAGAAGATTAACCGCTAACCATCTTCAAACTATCACCAGCAAGGAATTACTCCACCTCCGGCGTTACAGGCAAGTGAAAGACGTGATGGTGAGATAAAAGTTCTGAAAGTTCCAATTCCTTGTTCTCAGATCATTAATAGTTTTGACAACGTAAAATTTTCCACAGACACAATGCAAGAGATAGACAATCAATGCAGACATCCCTATGTGGGTCCCCCAGAGGATGTACTAGGACAGTTGTTGAATTATTGTCTCAGATACAACTATTTTAAATTTAAAACTTAACTACTATATGCAAGTGGCAGGCATGGTGATGGGGTCGAATAAGGCCCCATCATATGCCAACATTTTCTTAGGTAACCTTGAAAGAAATAGACCATCTTTGAGGACCCCAACATCAAGATATTCAAGAGGTAATATCAATGACTTGATTGTGGTCTGGGTTGGAACAGTGACTGAAATTGAAAAGTGGATGAAAAGATTAAATTAAGCCAATACAATGGACAGGGCACACCGGTCTCTTAAGCCCAAAGGACTCCCAGACGACCAACCCAGAGACACAATTGTCCGGCTACACTACTTCACTTACAAAGAGAGAATCCAAAGAGCCCATTTTCAGAAACCCTCCCTCCCAGATAAATTTAAAAAACTACAAATTTTTCCTGACCTTTCTGCAAGAACTTTACAGAAGAGAAAAACTTTTACAGAAGTTACATCCATTCTAAGGAAAAACGAGATCAGGTACAGGTGGGGCTACCCCATAAAGCTACTCATCTTCCGGAACAATCAGATGTTTACCATACAGACCCCTAACAGAGGGTACGAACTACTCAAGTTATGGAATCTATACCCTTCACAAAAGGACAAACCGCACACCAGCCAAACCCAGTTGAGAGTCACAGCTGCAGAATGGGGGGGCCCCTCCGCCCCTGAAGACCGACGGAACAAATTAGATGTCTCCGGGGTGGGAGACTGGACTACCCCTACAACACGAAGGTTTGGCCTTCAGAAGCAACATGAGGGCCAGGAATGGCCGACCCTCACGCAAAGAGACATAGATCTGGATCACCAGTTTCCTAGGAAGTGCATCACAAACCCTAAGATGTAGCTTACTCTTCCTGGACACTTGTTATGTGAAGTTACTTTCTTTTTTCCTCTTTTAGCATATATGGATAACAGGTGGTCACGCACCATTTGGACTCTAGTAGCTGGCATGCTGATTTTGATGACCTTTGGACGATAAGTATCTTTAACTTGTTTTGCTCCTTTACAATATACAGTACTCATATCATGGTGAACATTGTTTACATTTCTGTACAGAGGTTTTATCGCTTACTAAACTGTTATCATTGCTTTTTCTCTGGAACATTAAGGTTTCATCCCTACCACAATTAGCTGTCAAATATCCATAGACCCCACACACAACATTTACTGCCTCCAACCAAGGTTACTCTAATTTATAGGCACCATGTGCTCAGCGAGGGCCCGGCTGCAGCACACTCCCTGCACACATCCTTCTCGTGACTTAGACAGATACACTAGAAAAGTAACCCCTACGCATACAACACTCGAAGTACCCCTACAGCACACCCGCTCACATAGAGTTTTGATCACTTAATTGTCAATAGAACACTTCACCCCATGCATCAGAGTGCTATACCGCAGCACTACAACCTCAGCTGCCCATTACAAACTTATAGCAGCAAGACTAGCGGATCACACGCCTAGAATAGATCATTCCGATCACTTAATTGTTAACAGAACACTTTACCCCATACATCTGAGTACTCTACCATAGTTCTACAATCTCAGCTGCCCATTACACACTCACAGGAGCAAGTCCAGTGGACCACACACCTAGAATAGTTCATTAGCTGAACTCACTGCCTACACCAAGACACCATAGTCTCGACTCCTCAACTTACTCTGTAAGGTCTACACCGAGACACATACCCGAATATCTGTTATAGTATTGTTGTTTTAAATTGTTTGTTGTTCTGGTTGTTGTTTTATGTATTGCACTGTTGTTTTCTTATAAGTAAATTGAAAGTTCTCTACTGTCACTGTCATATAACTCCAATTGATACACCACCTTTTCACTAGACAGGCTATTAGGCCGTTATTCTATCCTCTTCCCTCCCGCCACTTTTAACATTCCACTGATAAACGGTGGCGCGATTGGCAACCCCCACTACCTAACCGGCTATTAACAGTTCATTACTTCATAGTTTCCAACAACCTCCCCCCCCCACAAACCCAAGCCCCCTTCTTCCCTCCACTTAAATGTGCTTCCCCTATTAGGGAAGACGATTAACGCGGTTTCTCTTGATCATACCGCAATATCTATTTGCCAATTTATCTGTACTAACATATATTTGACTGAACGTAATATCTTTTTGTACTCTATCAGAAGTATAAGAACAACCAATCTTCCCTGTCTTTTTACTTTCTACACCTCTCTTTCACCTCCTTCTCCTCCTAGCCTTTTAGCGCTTCCTCCTTTTTTTTTCTTTTTTTTTTTTCTCTCTTCCCCCTCTTCTCCTGCTTTCTCACTCCCCACTTCTCCTTAACACTACTTCAACATGTCCCTTATTTGCACCTCACTTAACACTAGAGGGCTCAATACCCCTAACAAGAGAAGTAGATTAGTTAGTTACTTAACTCGCGCCAAAACTAAAATAGCCTTTCTCCAGGAGACCCATTGGGCAGAAGGAACCCCTATACCCTTTCGATGCAAACAATACCCGATAGTGGAGACAGCCTCATACCTGGGGAAATCGAGAGGTGTAGCTATTCTGATACATAAATCCGTTCTCTTTGAGAAAGTAGAAACCTTCAAGGACCCAAAGGGTAGATTCCTGATACTGACCTGCAGGATAGACGATACTCCATACACTCTTGCCAATTACTATGGCCCAAATTCTGGACAAATTAGAGCCTTTAGGAAGTTTTTAAGATTGCTGGCCTCTCACAAAACACAAAACTTACTACTAGCTGGTGATTTCAACATGTTGCTAGACACAACATTAGATAGACGCTCTCCTAAGCTTAAACCCTGTGACAAACAAGCCTCTAGGACTGCAAAGCATTTCAACAATCTCTTGGCCCAACATAGTCTATTCGACATCTGGCGTTCCCACCATCCTTCCTCAAGAGACTACTCCTTTTATTCTAAAGTACACAATACCTACACCAGGATCGATTACTTTTTCTGTGAACCGAGACTTTTAGACTCGGTCCAATCGGTACTTATGCCTGAGTGTACATGGTCTGACCATTCCTCGGTTCAGCTTACCCTAAAAAATCCCAATAGCACACCCTTTCGATCCTCCTGGATGCTCCCGGAACACCTCCTCTCTAGTCCAGAACAGGTTGCACTGATCCGGAAAGAGATTTCCGAGTTTCTAAGTATAAACGATAACGGCGCAGTTAACGACTTCTGTTTGTGGGGCACTCTCAAGGCCTTTCTTAGAGGGGTATTCATTAAATTGAATGCAGAGCATAAGAAACGGTTGGGTAGTTCGCTCGCCCAACTCCATGTCTCCCTGAGAAACCTGAACACATTACATGTAACATCTTTCGACCCGCAAATTCTCACCCAAATTGAAACTATTAAGACACAAATTGCAACCCTAGAATTAAAAAGGCAACAGACTCAGGTTCAGAAATTCAAACAAACATTTTATGCCAAAGGAAACAAAGCAGACAGGCTATTGGCCAACAAACTTAAACAAAAGACTGCAGAAGCCCGCATTCCATATATTAAAACTCCCCAGGGCAATGTCCGGCTCCCAGCAGACATAGGGAAAGCTTTTGCTTCTTATTACTCTGCATTATATAACCTAGCGAGTTCCCCTACTCAACGTGTCCCGACATCACAACATATTCAGGACTTCCTAGACACCATCTCTTTGCCGACCCTGACGGCAGCTCAGAGAGATCTGCTTGATGCTTCATTCAGCATTAAAGAAGTCCTACATGCCATCAACTCCCTAAAATCCCACAAAGCCCCAGGTCCTGATGGTTTTGGAGCTCTGTTCTATAAAATGTTCAGACTCCAGATATCTCCACTTCTTACTAGAATCTGCTCCCTGGCCAGACAGTCCGGCACCCTACCAACTGAGCTTTTAGAGGCGACCATAGTGACCATCCCGAAACCGGGTAAAACTCCTAACGTATGCGAACACTTCCGCCCCATTTCACTGATCAATGTTGATGTAAAGTTGATGGCGAAACTTTTGTCCTTTAGATTAAATAAAGTTCTCCCGTCGCTGTTGGACGGCGATCAAGTTGGCTTTACTCCAGGTCGGGAAGGACCAGACAACACTCGCCGGATCCTCAATATATACTTTGAAGCCAAGCAGCGTAATCTTTCCTGCACGACCCTAGCCTTAGATGCCGAAAAGGCTTTTGATAGGGTCAATTGGACATACCTATTTGAGGTCCTTGATAAGTTCGGCTTCCCTCCGGGATTTTGCTCTAGTGTTAGAGCTTTGTACTCAGCCCCCTCGGCCTCAGTTAGAGGCCTGGGATTCCGTTCCCCGACCTTCCCGATCACCAACGGGACGTGCCAAGGCTGTCCCCTCTCTCCACTACTCTTCGCTCTAATCATGGAACCGCTAGCTGAGGCGATCAGAGGTAGTCCTGATATCTGGGGAGTGGAACTAGAGAATACCCTGCAAAAAACCGCCTTATTCACGGACGACCTAACCATATTTCTTAGCGATCCTCTCCATTCCCTCCCTGCCCTTTTCAAGTTACTGGATAGGTTTGGACAGATTAGCTACTACAAGCTTAACATCAACAAGACGGAGGCATATTCCATTAACGTGTCAGATACTGATCTTACAGAACTCCAACAACGGTACCCATTTAATTGGTCCCAGCAGAGGATCAAGCATCTTGGAGTTTATCTCTCCTGGAACATCACCACTATAATAGAGTCTAATTTCAATCCTCTCCTCCAGCAGTTCCAATCTTGTACTGACAGGTGGAGTGTCCCATGCATCTCCTGGCTGGGACGTATTGCTGCATTCAAGATGCTCCTGCTTCCCAAGCTAACATACCTGTTCCGTTCACTCCCTATCCCTGTCCCTAAATGTCTGATTGGCAAATTTCAACAGATCTGCAATAAGTATATATGGAAAAATAAGCACCCTAGGGTCGCTACTAGAATACTCCAGCAACCACTCTTGTGCGGGGGCTCGGGCGCCCCCAACATAACGTATTACCATGAAGCTTCAAGGCTTTCTCAAGTCCTAGCATGGAAGACCACAGACAGCAAAAACAAATGGCAAGTGCTAGAACAAGCAATGCTCCCTAGTCCTCTCACCCTACAAGACCTCATTTGGTTACCCAAGCATGTCAGGTCGCTCTTCAAAATCCAGAATACAATAATCTCACATGCCCTTCGAATATGGGATAGATTGCGCTCGCTACCTCAGATAGCCCCACATCCTTCTCCTGTACACTCTCTAACGGGCCTGCTAGCGGCCCTTAGAGACTCCCACCCCCATCTGTGGCAGGAACATGGAATCCACCGCATAGCTGATCTGTTTTTCAACGGCCAATTCATCACGACCGCACAATTTACCAATAATTACAATCCACCCCAACTTCTTCTATTATGAGTTCTGGAGGCTTAGAAGTCTATTAAAATCCTGGGGTTTTTTAAATCAACCTCCCAGACCACCCACTATGTGGGAAAAAAGATGGACCAGCAGCGTTAAGATTCCCAGGTCGCTATCGGTTTCCTATAAAGATCTGATGAACTCCCCCCTTTTCTACAGGTCAGCTTACACTTTGGCCTGGGAAAGGGCTTTTCACTTTCGAACAGAACAGGACGAATGGGCCCGAGCAGTGGCCCTAACCAAACAAGCACTTCACTGTGTTACACTACTAGAGTTATATCTTAAAATCTGTACACAGTGGCATCTCACCCCGCTCAGGTTATACAAAATTTCTCAGACTAACTCTCCACTATGCTGGAGGCAGTGTGGGATGGTGGGATGGTGGGTTCGCCGGCCCATATTTGGTGGGAATGTCCGAAATTGACTACCTTCTGGCAAGTTATCTCACACAAATGTAGAAATCTAATCCCCCATTTACACAACTTCCCGCAAACAGCCTTATTGCACTTAAACCTAGACACAGCCACACCCCCAGAGGCCTTACTCTCCGTTTATATACTTATCTCAGCCAAACTAGCTATAGCGAGATTATGGAGACAGCAAACTCCACCTTCATGGGGAGAAGTGGTCAAAACCATGTCCTACCTGGAGATAATGGAGGGTCCAATCTTTACTCAACGTAATAAAGTCTTTTTGCATTCGGAAATCTGGGCAAAGTGGAAGCTCCTGAACTGACTCTACTGCAGGGCAACTAATGGGAACAGTAGCTGTAGGCCCCATACATCAACTAACTCCTCCTCCTTCCCCCCCTCCTCTACCCACTCATCTCCTCTTCACCCCCTCTTCTTTCCCCTTTTTTTTTTTTTTTTTTTTCTTCTCTCTAACTACTTTCTGGTTGGTCTTACTTGATACGTTCAACTATATAAGTGTATATCTCAAATGCTTTTGGCTCAGTGGGTCCTTTGGCGACTAACTGACCACCTAATGTGTGTACAGTTCAAAAAAAAAAATAAATAAATAAATAAATAAATAAAAATAAATAAACAATAATAAAAAGATAAAGAAAAAGAAGTACAGATTATTCAGTCTTACGATGGATATTCATATTTGCATTATTTTCAAAAATTTAGACTGTTCTTTTGTCCATTTTCATATGTCAGTATTTTTACACTTTATTCTGTTCTAAAATGGAAAAAAAAAAAAAAAAAGAGGTTAAGTTTATTTCTTATTTGATTGGATTATCCTGTGATGAAACAGAATAGACTTTATGTGTTTTTTATGTGCATAATGTGTTGTATTCATGCATATCTCGATGTATCACAGTTGTACTGTAATGTGAAGCTAACCTCAATAAAAAATATTTAAAAAAAAAAAAAATTAAGCCAATACAGTGCTTAATTTCAAAGTAACATGGAATTTGAAAACAATACGTTTCCTGGATCTAAGAATAAGTAAAAAGGATAAAGGTTTAAGCACCACATTATATTCCAAAGAAACTGATCGGAACTCTATGTTGTTGCAGACCAGCTGTCACCCGCCAGGGAGCAAGAAATCACTGCCTATATCACAGTTCAGACGGGTGGTAAGGAATAATACTACCGCTGAGGGTAAAGAACTACAACTATAGCAGATGTATTAGAAATTTGTACATCGAAGGTACAAGAAATACAACATTGACAAAGCCAATTATGTGGCATTGGACATGACACAAGAAGAAGCATTGATAGATACTGAAACCAGCAGTAAAATGGAATCAAATCAACGCATGACATTTGTCACACAGTATAATCCTGACAAAAAGAACTATACACAGATACTACAGAAGACCTGGTACACTGTAAATAGTGACCCAAATTTGTCTTTACAGACCCGACAAGGATCAGTTACAAACGAGGGAGCTCCTTGAGCGATATGCTGATGAGACCGGATAATCAAACCGCTTATATGCCATCAACGTGGTTGAAAACTATGAAAAAAAGGATGCTTTAGGTGTGCAGGGTGCACCACATGTAATGGTCTCACACAAAGTATATTTTTCATACACCCATGGACTAACCGTAAATTCAGGATAAAACACAGGGTGACCTGTACCACTTCATTTATTGTCTATCTCTTGCATTGGTCTGCAGGAAATTTTACGTTGGGAAAACTATTGATGATCTAAGAACAAGTATGGCTAACCATTGTTCGGCCATAAGAGCAGCAATAGAAAACAACCTGTGGCAAGACACTTTGCAAGAGAGAAATACAATGCATCTGACTTAAAGTACACAATTATAGATCATGTACCAAAATTACCTGGAGGGGGAGACAGGGCAAATAAATCGTTACAATCTGAATCAAGGTGGATACAAAAGCTGGACACTTTGGTCCCAAAAGGTCTAGATACCTACTGTGACATGCATTGTTTTTTGTAAATATATGGTTCTCTATATGGGCATAGTTTGCTTTAACTTAACATTGTGAATCTGAATAGAGAAATTGAGTAAGAGGGATGCATAGGTTTAATGTATTATGCTTAAGTGTCAGTAAGTGTTATAGCTTTAAAAAATGGATATACTGTGAGCGTACTGAATATTAGGCATATATGTAGATCTGGATAGGATTTCGGACATAGATATATGTAAAGAATTTCTTAGAAGTATTAGAATGTATCAATATGAGCAGCTAGGAGGGCAGGTTTGACAGCCAGGAGCCATGATCGTAAAGATTTGTAACATGTAATATTAATGTTAACTGTTTTTGCTTTGATTTTTAATACAGTTTGCCGGGCTGGGACTCCGTAGTTTGCATCACGCATGTGCAGTTTTGCTTGTAGAATGCCGGGTGTCTTCCAGTTTGGCAGAGCTGAGAATGGGGATGAGACAGTGTGTATATATTTGGGGATACAGGGTAAGATTCTGTACTATGTGTTTATCTGTTTGAGAAAGAGGGAAACCCTGAAACGTCACATTAGATGATTTGACACAGTAAAGAAAAGACCAGTGAGTGCAGTTTGTTGCAGGACATCATATTTTATTATATTGAACGTGCACCCTGGCAGTAGATTTGATTTGCAAACTTGGTAAACAAGAGTGCTGGGTTCTGGAAGTTTTGTGTGTGTATATATATATATATATATATACACACACAATAAAAAATTACATTGTTCTGTAAGTGGAATGTGAAATATTCATAATTCCTGTTGTTTTAGTGAGCGAGCAATAAATGTTAGTTTCTTTTTCTTTTGCACTCTCCATTGACTTCTGTCGGGAGGAGAAGTTAGCATGGTCGCAATATCCTGAAGTCCTTTGGTTGGTGAGCATCGAGCTTCGCTCACAAACAAAATTTTAACTTTTAACTTTATAATATGCTCACATTCCGATACCTGCAAACTGATTACTTCTAGCGATGTTTACACTCGAGCGGGAGCATTAATTAGCGCGCCACTTGTAATCTGGCTCTTAAAAAGTCCTCAAAAGGGTATTTTGGACAACTTTAACACTATTTCATGGCTATTTGCAGTCTTCAATCTTGCACATATTTAAACACTCTGGAGCAGCCAAAGGAGACATTCTAGAGGTTTAGTAATATACATGGTAGTCATTCATTAAAGGGACATGAAACCTAATTTTTTTCTTTCATGATTCAGACAGAGGCCTCTATTTATCAAAGGTCTTGCGGACCTGATCCGACAGTGCTGATCAGGTCCGCAAGACCTCGCTAAATGCGGAGAGCAATACGCTCTCCACATTTAACATTGCACCAGCAGCTCACAAGAGCTGCTGGTGCAATGCCGCCCCCTGCTGACTCGCGGCCAATCGGCCGCCAGCAGGGAGGTGTCAATCAACTCGATTGTACTCGATCGGGTTAAATAGCAGCGATGTCTGTCCGCCTGCTCAGAGCAGGAGGACAGGTTATGGAGCAGCGGTCTTTAGAGAGACACGGGGCACCAAGCTCCATTCGGAGCTTGATAGATATGCCCCAGAGTATGTAATTTTAAAAGAGTTTTCATTTTATTCTATTAAACAAATCTGATTAATTCTCTTGTTATTCTTTGTTACAGCACTACAAAACAGGAAAAAGTGCTCTTAGGAATGTATAACATTCCTTCAAAACTTCTGCCATATAGTACTGCAGACATGTGCACTGTCCTGAGCTTGCTGATGTCAACAAAGGATACCAAGAAACTAAGAAAAGTTTATAATAAAAGTAAATTGGAAAGTTGTTTAAAATTGTATGTTGTATCCAAATCATGAAAGAAAAGTTTTGGGTTTTCTATCCATTTAAAGCTACAGTCATCCCTATAGGATAGGCTGTATATAGGGAACAAGGCATACATATAAATATAGGTACATATAAATATAGGTACATATACATATAGGTACATATAGGTACATTTAGGTACATATACATATAGGTACATATAGGTACATATACATATAGGTCCATATACATATAGGTACATATAGGTACATATAAACATAGGCACATATACATAAAGGTACATATAGGTACATATACATATAGGTACATATACATATAGGTACATATAGGTACATATACATATAGGTACATATACATATAGGTACACATAGGTACATATACATATAGGTACATATACATATAGGTACATATACATATAGGTACATATACATATAGGTAAATATAGGTACATATACATATAGGTACATATAGGTACATATACATATAGGTACATATACATAGAGGTACATAAAGGTACATAGAGGTACATATAGGTACATATACATATAGGTACATATGCATACAGGTACATATACATATAGGTACATATAGGTACATATACATATAGGTACATATACATATAGGTACATATAGGTACATATACATATAGGTACATATAGGTACATATACATATAGGTACATATAGGTACATATACATATAGGTACATATAGGTACATATACATATAGGTACATATACATATAGGTACATATACATATAGGTACATATAGGTACATATACATATAGGTACGTATACATATAGGTACATATGCATACAGGTACATATGCATATAGGTACATATACATATAGGTACATATAGGTACATATACATATAGGTTCATATACATATAGGTACAAATGCATATAGGTACATATAGATACATATACATATAGGTACATATAGGTACATATACATATAGGTACATATACATATAGATACATATACATATAGGTACATATACATATAGATACATATACATATAGGTACATATAGGTACATATAATATAGGTACATATACATATAGGTACATATACATATAGGTACATATGCATGCAGGTACATATAGGTACATATAGGTACATATACATATAGGTACATATAGGTACATATAGGTACATATACATATAGGTACATATACATATAGATACATATACATATAGGTATAGGTACATATACATATAGGTACATATGCATACAGGTACATATACATATAGGTAAATATAGGTACATATACATATAGGTACATATAGGTACATATACATATAGGTACATATAGGTACATATACATATAGGTACATATAGGTACATATACATATATGTACATATAGGTACATATAGGTATATATACATATAGGTACATATAGGTACATATACATATAGGTACATATACATATAGGTACATATAGGTACATATACATATAGGTACATATAGGTACATATACATATAGGTGTATATATACATAGGTACATATAGGTACATATACATATAGGTACATATAGTTACATATACATATAGGTACATATAGTTACATATACATATAGGTACATATACATATAGGTACATATACACATAGGTACATATACATATAGGTACATATACATATACGTACATATACGTATAGGTACATATAGGTACATATACATATAGGTACGTATACATATAGGTACGTATACATATAGGTACATATGCATACAGGTACATATGCATATAGGTACATATACATATAGGTACATATAGGTACATATACATATAGGTACATATACATATAGGTACATATACATATAGGTTCATATACATATAGGTACATATACATATAGGTACAAATGCATATAGGTACATATAGGTACATATACATATAGGTACATATAGGTACATATACATATAGGTACATATAGGTACATATAGATACATATACATATAGGTGAATATAGGTACATATACATATAGGTACATATACATATAGGTACATATACATATAGGTACATATACATATAGGTACATATGCATGCAGGTACATATAGGTACATATAGGTACATATACATATAGGTACATATACATATAGGTACATATACATATAGATACATATACATATAGATACATATACATATAGGTATAGGTACATATACATATAGGTACATATGCATACAGGTACATATAGGTACATATACATATAGGTACATATACATATAGGTACATATAGGTACATATACATATAGGTACATATACATATAGGTACATATAGGTACATATACATATAGGTACATATAGGTACATATACATATATGTACATATAGGTAATATAGGTATATATACATATAGGTACATATAGGTACATATACATATAAGGTAACATATACATATAGGTACATATAGGGTACATATACATATAGGTACATATAGGTACATCTACATATGGTACATATATAGGTTACAATAGTACATACTTGGTACATATAGGTACATATACATATAGGTACATATACATATAGGTACTTATAGTTAACATATACATATAGGTACATATACATATAGGTACATATACACATAGGTACATATACATATAGGTACATATACATATAGGTACATATAGGTGCATATACATATAGGTACACATAGGCACATATACATATAGGTACATATACATATAGGTACATAGAGGTACATGTACATATAGGTACATATACATATAGGTACATATACATATAGGTTCATATACATGTAAGTACATATAGGTGCATATACATATAGGTACATATACATATAGGTACATATACATATAGGTACATATAGGTACATATAGGTACATATACATATAGGTACATATGCATACAGGTACATATAGGTACATATAAATATAGGTACATATAGGTACATATACATATAGGTACATATAGGTACATATACATATAGGTACATATACATATAGGTACATATGCATACAGGTACATATAGGTACAGGTACATATAGGTACATATAGGTACATACACATATAGGTACATATAGGTACATATACATATAGGTACATATACATATAGGTACATATACATATAGATACATATACATATAGGTACATATAGGTACATATACATATAGGTACATATACATATAGGTACATATACATATAGGTACATATAATATAGGTACATATACATATAGGTACATATAGGTACATATACATATAGGTACATATAGGTACATATAGGTACATATAGGTGCATATACATATAGGTACATAAAGGTACATATACATATAGGTACATATACATATAGGTACATATAGGTACATATAGGTACATATAGGTACATATAGGTACATATACATATAGATACATATAGGTACATATACATATAGGTACATATACATATAGGTACATATAGGTACATATACATACACACACACACACACACACACACATATATATATATATATATATATATATATATATATATATATATGTACATATACATATAGGTACATATCCATATAGGTATATATACATATAGGTACATATACATATAGGTACATATAGGTACATATACATATAGGTACATATAGGTACATATACATATAGGTACATATACATATAGGTACATATACATATAGGTACATATAGGTACATATAGGTACATATACATATAGGTACATATGCATACAGGTACATATAGGTACAGGTACATATAGGTACATATAGGTACATACACATATAGGTACATATAGGTACATATACATATAGGTACATATACATATAGGTACATATACATATAGGTACATATACATATAGGTACATATAGGTACATATACATATAGGTACATATACATATAGGTACTTATACATATAGGTACATATAGGTACATATACATATAGGTACATATACACATAGAGGTACATATAGGTACATATACGTACATATACATATAGATACATATACATATAGGTACATATGGGTACATATACATATAGGTACATATGCATATAGGTACATATAATATAGGTACATATACATATAGGTACATATACATATAGGTGCATATACATATAGGTACATATACATATAGGTGCATATACATATAGGTACATATAGGTACATATACATATAGGTACATATACATATAGGTACATATACATATAGGTACATATAGGTACATATAGGTACATATAGGTACATATACATATAGGTGCATATACATATAGGTGCATATACATATAGATACATATATGTACATATACATATAGGTACATATACATATAGGTACATATACATACACACACACACACATATATATATATATATATATATATATATATATATGTACATATACATATAGGTACATATAGGTACATATCCATATAGGTATATATACATATAGGTACATATAGGTACATATACATATAGGTACATATACATATAGGTACATATAGGTACATATACATATAGGTACATATACATATAGGTACATATGCATACAGGTACATATAGGTACAGGTACATATAGGTACATACACATATAGGTACATATAGGTACATATACATATAGGTACATATACATATAGGTACATATAGGTACATATACATATAGGTACATATACATATAGGTACATATAATATAGGTACATATACATATAGGTACATATACATATAGGTACATATACATATAGGTACATATACATATAGGTACATATAGGTACATATACATATAGGTACATATACATATAGGTACATATACATATAGGTACATATAATATAGGTACATATACATATAGGTACTTATACATATAGGTACATATAGGTACATATACATATAGGTACATATACATATAGGTACATATAGGTGCATATACATATAGGTACATATAGGTACATATACATATAGATACATATACATATAGGTACATATGGGTACATATACATATAGGTACATATACATATAGGTACATATATTATAGGTACATATACATATAGGTACATATACATATAGGTGCATGTACATATAGGTACATATAGGTACACATACATATAGGTACATATACATATAGGTACATATACATATAGGTACATATAGGTACATATAGGTACATATACATATAGGTACATATACATATAGGTACATATACATATAGATACATATAGGTACATATACATATAGGTACATATACATATAGGTACATATAGGTACATATACATACACACACACACACATATATATATATATATATATATATATGTACATATACATATAGGTACATATAGGTACATATCCATATAGGTACATATACATATAGGTACATATAGGTACATATACATATAGGTACATATACATATAGGTACATATAGGTACATATACATATAGGTACATATAGGTACATATACATATAGGTACATATACATATAGGTACATATAGGTACATATAGGTACATATACATGTAGGTACATATATATATATATACAATAAGCGCCATACGGCACAAAACCCAAGGCCTGACTTTATGTGCTCGGGCACGCTTTCCCCCATAGACATCAATGGGGAGAAAGTGTCAGTAAAAAATCGCGGAGTGGCAATCGCTGTAACGCAATCTCCATTGATGTATATGGGAAAAAGAGAGTTATGTTAAAACATAACACCCTAACATAAACCCCTATTCCAAAAACCCCTAATTCGCCGCTCCCCGAAACTAAATAAAATAATTAACCCCTAATCCGTCACCCCCAACATCGCTGACACTGAATAAACCTATTAACCCTTAAACCGCCAGCCCTCCACATCGCTATTAATAAAATAAAACTATTAACCCCTAAACCACCGGCCCCCACATCGCAACAGACTAAATTAAACTATTAACCCCTACACCTAACACCCCCATAATTTTAAATTAAATTTACAATATAACTATATTTAAATAAATAAAAACTTACCTGTGAAATAAAAAAAAAATAAGTTTAAACTATAAAGTAACCTAACATTACTATTTTAAAACAATAAAATTAATGAAAAATAAAGAAACCTAAATTACAAATTAAAAAAATCCTAACACTACGAAAAAAATTACATTACAAAAAAAATAAAAACTCTAAAATCACAAAAAAATAAAAAACTTAAAGATTACAAAAAATAAACAAAATTATCCAAAATAATAAAAATTACACCTAATCTAATACCCCTATAAAAACAAAAAGCCCACCAAAATAAAAACATCCCCTAACCTAACAATAAACTACCAATAGCCCTTAAATGGGCTTTTTTGTAGGGCATTGCCCTAAGTTAAACAGCTCTTTTACCTAAAAATTACAAAGTCCCCCTAACAGTAACCCCCCCCCACCCAACCAACCCCTCAAAATATGAAAAAAAAACAAGTCTAGGGGGGCAGAGCGAATGGCTGACCACTAAGTCTCTTGATGCAAGCCGGGTGCTAAGAGCAATTGTTATATATTATTCAGCCTGCTAAGAAACATTAAACACACGGGTGTGTATATGAACAACTGAGGAACACTAAAACCCCTTCTCTATGCTTAGTAGTCCTCTCATCGGCTAAGAAATGAGGTAATAAGCAAAGGGGAGACGGGCCCAGTGAGACGTGACGCAGCGCCTATTTCCACAAACCTACCGATATTCTAAATAGGAGCCTGCTTACAACGGAAGAGACTGCCTTTACAAATAACTTTTTTCCCTAGAGGGTAAGCATAATTTCTACAGTGGGATCGCAGCACAGGACTCTCTTCAAATATAAAAGCCGGAGGACCGTGGCTCCGCTCCGGCGTGTGCGACACAACTCATAGCCGCTACTGAAAGAATCTCCGGTAAGAGAAATACTATTGATTACTTTGTGAAGAAAACTCTCAGTTGGGCAAACACCTGTTTAAGAGGACTGATTGCTAACCGCTTATAATACCTGTTTGCCTCTCAATTTGCGCACCGGAGGGTCGGGGCTCCGCTCCGGTGCACATCAAACTGACACCCCCTCTGCTAAGCAGCTCATCTGCAAGAGGCCCACTGCTATTCAATAGCCTGCAAAAGAAAGGTAACTGTAGCTCTTATATGCCACAGCAAAGCGTGAAATTAATGTGTGTTGTGTTACTGCAAAATACATGTTCCTATACCAGGAAAATACTGCATAACTGGGATTATCATTTGCAACAAAGGCAACTATTTCACTTTCTACACCTAAAGATTCGCTTCGCATACATCAGCAAATAGAGAAGTTCTATAGTGACTCTTCGATTATTTTAGATGATCTCCCCCTGTGACTGTACTATTACACTTCTTATTTCAAAGCTCCATTATTGAATAGCAAAAATCACATAGCTCCTCCTTGGGGATTCTCAAAACTATTCATCGGCCATTGAGGGACACCAACAATACCCCACTCTCCCCCCATTTCCCACTGCTTGGAATAACAGCGGGTCATATCCTCCTCCCTTTTTCCGGCATCGCCCTGTGAGGGCACTATCCCTGGAGAGTGGGGCAAGCCAGGTGAAATTAAATATTACTCAAACACAACACATATATCTCTCTCAAGAATACTTACTCCTGCCTTCTAGCCTAAGACACCGCTGTCTCACTAAAATGTCACAAAGAAAGGGAACTAAAAACGACAAACAACATAAGACATCTCAGAAATCTCAGGAAGGGGTAACTGCCTTCTTCAGACAAGCAGAAAAACCTAAACAGAAATTAGATTCCCCTCCTACGTCATCTAGCAACATAGAAGATATGGAAGAGGATTTAGATGCCTCAAATAACCCATCTCCTTTAACATCTGTTGCCAGGGGTGAGTCTCCCATCACCTTCAAAGCCATGGAAGATCTGATTGATCAAGTTAAATCGTGTATAAAAACTGAGTGCGCTGACCTCAAAAAAGAGATTAGTGACCTAGGCGGAAGAGTAGACTCCCTGGAGGAACACGAATATGTTCTTTCTCAAAAAATGGCAGATATATCTTCCAAAGTAAAACATCAACAGCAACATTCTATGGACCTAGAAAACAAAATAGACGACCTTGAAAACCGCACCAGACGCAACAACTTGTGATTCAGGAGCATTCCAGAGTCCATACAAGCTAACGAAATCCCAGACTTTCTACAGGGTCTCTTCGCTGAGATGGCAAACTCTCCCAAAGGCGAACATTCAAATTATATCCTAGACAGGGCAAATAGGGCACTACGCCTGAAACCAGCTGCGGACGCCCCGCCAAGAGACATTATTATTCGCTTTCAAAATTATCAACAACGAGAAGAGATCTATAAATTGGCCCGAAATCAACAAGCTGTGGTATTTCAAAAAATCCGTATACAGATATTTCAAGACCTGTCTGCAAGAACTTTACAAAAAAGAAGAGACTTCTCGAGCCTGACTTTACACCTGAGACAACTCAAAATTCCTTATAGGTGGGGATTCCCTACCTCAATCATCGCTACAAAAAATGGAAGTCGATATGACTGTAGATCAACATCTGAAATAGAGGGGTTCTGTTTAGCTCTGGGCATTCCAACACCACACGCAGAAAACGGACAACCTATACGTAAGACCCCTCAGGACCAGCTGGCCCCGAAACCACAGAGGAGACCCCTACCAGATAAACTAACCAGTCAACCCAAAAGGAGACAGATAACCCCAACAGAAGAAGACCTTGGTGAACTTGTCATGTTTCCTCAGCTATGCCCTTGTTAGTGACATTTGATTGTCAAAATTCAATTGAAAGTATTGTTTAGCCTCTTACTGTGAATTTCCTGTCTAACCATGAGGCACTTATGAAGGTCCAAAAGAATGCGGCAAGTATAATAGTTATTGTACAAGAACTGTACTGATTGTATCTGACTACTACATTAACCATTGCCTCTGACATGTTCAGCTCTCATATATCAGCTTGGCCTGAAATAAGTTTAATTTCCCTATTGAGATGCTAGATTTCTCTTAGCCTTCAATACATGGTTATAGTCTACTGTTTATGTTTATACTTAATACCTTTGCTATAATGCAGACGGGAGCGTATTTTCTCTGCCTGTAATGACTATAAAGAATTGTGTTAATATGACTGCACATATAAGGTTTAGATGTCTTCAGTTAGCTTTAATAATGAAGCAAGATCATACTTATGGTTTATATTTATATTTATTGCTTATCGAGAATACCTTTGCTTTAACGCAGGCGGGAACGTATTTTCTCTGCCTGTATTCACTATACAGAATTGTGTTAATATGATTGCACATATAAGGTTTAGATGTTTCTAGCTAGCTTTAATAATGAAGCAAGACTATACTTATGGTTTTTGGTATGTGGCTATTCTATATAGCCCATATAAGGGGTAGATATGACCAGCTTGTCATTTACTGAAATATGAACCTGTTTTGATTTTGCATTAGATAAGATTTCGCGGCTTCCGGCCTGAGCTGCCTAGTCAAGATGTTTCGAGATGTCTCTTCTCGAGCATCGGCCCTGCTCTTTTCCCTGGGCCCTGGGCGGAATGGGCCGGACGCACAGGAATTACTTGGGAACTATTGTCTTAAATATGTGCCAATTTTGCTTAACATTTACTGCTGTCTCTGCAGGGTTAATGATTAGAATATAATACTCGCATCAAGTAATATATAGCAACACCTGTTGTGTATACTTTACAGTTTGTTATAAACAAGGTTGTATAAAATAATTTTGTACTTAAACAAGCACCCGGCTTGTTAATTTGCCCTCATTGCTCTTGTACCTGTTAATACTCCACGTTATTTTCTTTTTTCTTCTGTATGTTTTCTCAACCTCAGATCGTCTCTCTCTAAGTCTTTATCGGCACCTGTGCACTTAGGTCCGACATATACTCTCTGCTTACTTCCAATTCTTCCTTCTCTCTTCCTCTTCCCCTACCTTCTCTTTTCCCACCCTCCCCTTTCTTCCATACCTCCTGATCCCCTCAAAAGGCCTGATTTAAATACCCCTGCTCACACTCTTCCTACACAAAGCACAATAATCCTGCGACTACTTCTACTGAGGTTTTGGCACCAACCATGAGCACATTAACAATAGCTAGCCAAAATGTGAAGGGGTTTCTCTCTGCAGAAAAACGCTCTATAGCATTCTATGATTTTCATAAAAAGAACATAGACTTCATTATGATCCAGGAAACCCATTTTAAAAACGTAATGAACCCAAACTTGCAACACGATACTATGACAAACATTTCTTTAGCTCAGGGTCAAATAGGAAAAATGGTGTCTGCATCTCCATCAGGAAAAATGTCCCTTTTGAACTCCTGCAGAAACACTCAGATTCAGAAGGCAGATTTCTGATCCTGGTAGGGTTATGCTACGGCCGTCCGATCACAGTGGCTAACATATACGCCCCAAACAGTCCCACACCTTCCTTCTTTAGAACTGTAATCAATAAAATACTTGACGTCTCCAAGGGTCCAGTCTTACTGGGCGGCGACTTAAACTTTACAATGATCCCCACACTAGATAATTCAAAAAGAACATCATACTTCAGCAACAAAATGCGAAAAACAATCTGTACCGCACTACACTCGATTTCCCTTTTTGATACCTGGAGGATAGCTCATACCACAGAAAGAGACTTCACATTTTTCTCACATCCTAAACATACATACTCGTGCTTGGATTACCTAATGTGTGATCAGGCGCTTCTCACAGATCTGACTCAGTCTAATATTTCACATACACCCTGGTAGTACCATAGTATGGTTTTATCTACATTCCGTTGGCCCTCCAGACCTAAGAAATCCTTTAAATGGAGACTCAACGACTCTAGCCTCACGAACCCAGAAACACTGGAAGACTTGACAAGGGCGACCAACGAATTATTTCTGATAAATAAACCTGACGATACATCCGCTGTCAACAACTGGGAGGCATACAAATGCTACATTAGGGGATACCTAATCAAACACACCGCCAAAATGCGGAAACTAAAATCTACCCAATTTACACTTTTGGCTAATAACCTATCCTAAGCTGACGCTGCCCACAAAATCGACCCATCTTCCACTCAAAAACTCTCAGATCTATCCTTAGCAAGAACCAACCTCAATAAATATCTAACTTCAAACGCACACCTGAGGGCACTTACATCTAAAGCTAAATTCTACTCTGAAAGTAATAAAGCAGGGCGTCTCTTAGCTAGATCACTCAAAAAACAAAGATTAAACTCATTTATAAGATCCATCAAACATCCATCAGGAAATTTAGTAAACAAAAATGAGGATATAGCTAACTCTTTCATCTCTTATTACTCCAAACTTTATAATCTTGACCCCCAAATATCCCAAGAAAAACTGGGGGACATTGATAAATATCTAAACACGTTAGAAACCCCAAAACTCTCAGAAGTGGACAAACAACTCCTAGACTCTCCCATAACACTCCAGGAAATTGCACACACCATCAAAGCCCTCCCCAATGGCAAATCCCCTGGTCCAGATGGCCTAACAGCCAAATTATTTCAGTTGCTCCAAACCCAACTAGGCCCATCATTACATACCTTACCTTATATACCTCAATAGATAAAGGTGAAACCTTTTCCCAATCCCTTCTCGAAGCCTTTATAACGGTTATACCGAAACCTGGCAAATCACCCACTCAACCAAGCAGCTATCGCCCTATTTCTCTCTTAAATATTGACATGAAATATATATGCGAAAATACTTGCTAATCGCATGAACAATATCCTCCCGAATCTAATACACCCAGACCAGGTTGGGTTTGTCAGGGGGAGGGAAGCCAAAGACAACACGATCAGAGTACTACACGCACTACAGTCCTCATACGAAGATAAGACCCCCCTTATTCTTTTATCGCCAGACGCAGAGAAGGCCTTCGACAGGGTCAACTGGCACTTTATGTGGGGGGCACTGTCGAAGTTCGGTTTTTCTCAAACCTTTCAGTCTCGGATCAGGGCCCTCAAAACCTCAAGCGAGAATACAGATCAATGGCACAGCTTCTCAGTCTTTTCCCATAACAAATGGAACCCGACAGGGATGTCCTCTATCCCCACTACTGTTTGCTATTACAATTGAGATTCTGGCTATACAGATTAGGGACAACCCTGAAATAACTGGATTACAATACTCACATATCAACCAAAAATGCCTGTTGTTTGCAGATGACGTGATCTTCACGCTCCAATCCCCAATTACGTCTCTTCCAGCCCTGGTTCGTACTTTAGATGCATATGGACTGGTATCTGACTTCTCCATTAACATGGAGAAGTCGGGTATTATGGCACTGAATACGCCTACCCAGGAACTTAGACTTTATAAAAACCCAGACAAAATTTAGACTAAATGACAAACTAAAATACTTAGGTCTCTTGCTCCCTAGCACTCACCAAGAACTTTTTCAATGTAATTATGTCAACCTTCAGCGATCAGTGCAAGCTCTTCTTGAGGGCTGGCATAAACAGGGCCATCTGTCTTGGCTGGGAAGGATTAACACTATCAAGATGATGATTATTCCAAAATACCTCTACCTTTTACAGACACTGCCGATGGCACTTCCCACTTCATACCTTCAAACCCAACAGAGAATGCTCAACTCATTCATCTGGTCCTATAAAAAGCCCAGAGTCCCCCAAGACACTCTACTCCTATGCAAAGAATAAGGTGGACTCAATGTCCCGAATTTTACGAATTATCACAAAGCTGTTCATTTAACCAGGGAGCTTTCTTGGTCCCGCCCCGACATTCTGTCTACATGGGTGCAAATTGAGAGTGCTTTACTAAAGGTCACAAACATGAGAGATGTCGCATGGCTCCCTAGGCCCCATAGACCACCGCTAGCACATAAAAATTACTATGTTAAGACTACCCTTGATGTATGGGATCACTTACTCAAACATAATAAAGGGATCTCCACCCATATTTCTCCTTTATCCCCACTGCTAGGCAACCATATGTTTTTTCAACAATCCCCCTTTACTCATGTAAACACCACGACCCATTTACAAAATTTACCCATCTACCTTCTGGTAAGCTCAGGGACACTTAAAGACAGAGCGGAACTAATCAATGAACTAGGCCCACCCTTTCACAACTGGTATTCATATTTCCAGATCCGACATGCACTCTACAATAACGAACATAAGTCAAATATCCTCAGACCACTAACAATATTTGAACGATTATGTACAAATCCTGGAATCCAGAAAAAATTCCTTTCAATAACCTATAAATTGCTCAGAGGATCTTTTCCTATACAAAGGCCTTCCTATATCCAGAAATGGAATGCAGAAATTCCAGGAGATATCTCAGACGAGGAGTGGAGGTCCTGCTTTAAGGCCACCCACTCATCTTCTACCTCATTACTTATAGCAGAAACAAACTATAAAATAATTTCCCGCTGGTATTTGACGCCACAGAGGCTTCGATATATATTCCCAACAGCCTCTTCTGCTTGCTGGAGGCGATGTGGAGGCACAGGCACCATGGTACATATCTGGTGGGAGTGCCCGCTCATCTCTGACTTTTGGAAGGAACTGGAACACAGTATTAACATAATTTTAGGCTCCAATATTTCCCTCTGCCCTAAACTTATTCTCCTCAATCTCCTCCCACAACTTCACTGTAGATACCGCATAAAGTTGCTCCAGATAATGTTATCTAGTGCTAAAAGACTAATACCTAGATTATAGAAAACTCCTACAATACCTACACAATCTACTTGGCTGTCAGAGGTCAAATATGTTTTAACCTTGGAAAGCAGTGCTATTGCTTTTCAGGTAAGCAAGATTTTTTTACGGATATGTGTTTTATTTGGGAACATTTCGAACATAGCTATCAATACTCCTGCTGTCCTTGCTCCCTAAAGGGCATAAATTCCTCAAACATTCTAACTGTATTAGACTACCAGGTGGGTGATGCTAAATACTATTTAGCGAATTATGAGGGTATATATTCCCAAAAAAACTTTTCCCCCCCTACCCACGTCCCCCCCTCTTCTTCTTTCCTTTTCTTTCCCTTACTTCTCTTTCCTACTTCTAAATGTGAAGCGTACGAAGCATTTCTTATGTTTTTATTTGGTACTATTTGTAAAATGTTTAAACTCTTGGGTAGGATGGTATCAATCATAATGTAATAATGTCATATATTATGTCTTCTGTTATTGTTCAATGTTGATGTTATTTAGACGATAATGTATGAGAATATGTAAACCCAATAAAAAACTTTTAGAATAAAAAAACAAACAAAACAAGTCTAAAAAAAACCTAAGCTACCTATTCAGCACCTTTACTGCCCACCCCCAAAAAAAAAAAAAAAAACTAACACTAACCCCAGAAAATCTACTCACAGTTCCTGAAGTCCGTACATCCATCTTCATTCAGGCGGCAAGAAGTATTCATCCAGGCGGCAACATCTTCATCCATTGCAAGGGTATCTCCTATCTTCATCCCGGTGGTTGCGAAGCTGTGGAGGCGCAGAGCATTATTGCCGAAGGCACGGACATCCAGCGTGGAGGATCCTCTTCATACGATCACTGCCGTACACTGAAGTTTGAATGCAAGGTACCCCTTTAAAAATGGGGTACCTTGCATTCCTATTGGCTGACATTTTCAAATCAGCCAATAGGATGAGAGCTACTGAAATCCTATTGGCTGTTCCTTCCATACCACTGCTAACCCAATGCATTTTTTAGGTTGTCAGGATGGGCCGACTATGCACTGTTGTTTGTATTGCTATATGATTACTTTTCAACTTTCATTAAGCATTTTTTTTTAAATATTTGCGATCCGTGTTTGTTAAAGCACCCTTTATATTTTGACTAATAATATCTTCTTTTACTGAATTTTAACATTCTTCAAACTGTAACTCATGAACCCACTGCCTTACAACAGTATTTTCCTAAGAGCCCTTAAAAAAGATCACACTTCTGTGACAATGTTTTTATAGAGGACATACCAAGTCCAAACTCGTTCACTAGAGTGCCTTTCAAAGTGCCTGCAACTACACTATGGAACTTGCAACACTGAACAAGCATTTATGATCATGGGGCCGATTTATCATGTGTCTGCCGGACATGATCCACTGTAGCGATCATGTCTGCCAGACATTGATAAATGCAGACAGCATACCCTGTCGGCATTTATCATTGCACAAGCATTCCTTCTGAAATGCTTGTGCAATGCTGCTCCCTGCAGATTAGCGGCCAATTAGATCAGCCAATAGGATGAAAGCTCAATCCTATTGGCTGATTGCAACAGCCAATAGGATTTTTTCACCTTTAATTCCTATTGGCTGATAGAAATCTTTCAGCCAATAGGAATGTAAGGGATTCCATCTTGGATGACGTCACTTAAAGGGAAACTTCATTCTACAGTGACCATCATAAGAAGAGGATGCTCCGCGCCGGATGTCTTGAAGATGGACACGCTCCGCGCCGGATGGATGAAGATAGAAGATGCCATCTGGATAAAGACTTCTTGCCGTCTGGATGAGGACTTCGCTGGCTGGATGCAGATGGAAGAGGCCGCCCGGATGAAGACTTCTTGCCGCCTGGATGATGACTTTGCCTGCTGGATGAGGATGGATGCCCGGACTTTGAAAACTGTAAGTGGATCGTCGGGGGTTGGTGTTAGGTTTCTTTAAGGGTTTTTTGGGTAGGGTTTTTTTTTTAGCTTAGGGTTTGGGCAATGAAAAAGAGCTAAATGTCCTTTTAAGGGCAATGACCATCAAAATGTCCTTTTCAGGGAAATGGTTAGCTTAGGTTTATTTATTATTTATTTGGGGGGTTTGGTTGGTTGGGTGGTGGGTTTTACTGTTGGGGGGTGTTTTTTTTTATACAGGTAAAGAGCTTATTTCTTTGGGGCAATGCCCCACAAAAGGCCCTTTTAAAGGCCATTGGCAGTTTAGTGAAGGGTATGTTTTTTTTTTTTTTTTTTTTTTGGGGGGGGGGGCTTTTTTATTTTGATAGGGCTATTAGATTAGGAGTAATTTGTTTTTATTTTTGATAATGTTATTTTTTATTTTTTGTAATTTAGTCTTTATTTTTTTTGGAATTTAGAAAATTGTATTTTAATAATTTAATTAATTTTATTGTAATGTTAGTTTTTAGTGTAAGGCAGGTTAGGTTTTATTTTACAGGTAACTTTGTATTTATTTTAACTGGGTAGTTAGTAAATAGTTAATAACTATTTACTAACTAGTCTACCTAGTTAAAATAAATACAAACTTATCTGTGAAATAAAAATAAAACCTAAGATAGCTACAATATAACTATTAGTTATATTGTAGCTAGCTTAGTTTTTTTTTACAGGTAAGTATTTAGTTTTAAATAGGAATTATTTAGTTAATAATTGTAAGGTTTATTTAGATTTATTTTAATTATATTTGTTAGGGGGTGTTAGGGTTAGGCTTAGGGTTACATTAGGGTTAGGTTTAGGGGTTAATATATGTATTTAGAGTTAGTGATGTGGGAGGTCAGAGGTTTAGGGGTTAATCATTTATTAAAGTATATTTCGTTGTGGGGGGCTTGTGGTTTAGTGGTTAATAGGTTTATTATAGTGGCGGTGTGGTCGGACGGTAGATTAGGGTTTAATAATCTTTAAATAGTGTTTGCGATGCAGGATGGCAATGGTTTAGGGGTTAATAGGTTTATTATAGTGACAACAATGTTGGGGAGCGGCGGAATAGGGGTTCATAAATTTTTTTTAGTGGCGGTGATGTCCGTGTTTTATGATACAGTGTTGTAACGTAAAACGCATAACTACTGACTTTAGATGGTGGTACGGATCTTGTCAGTATTTGGTGTACCGCTCACTTTTTGGCCTCCCAGGCAAACTCGTAATACCGGCGCTATGGAAGTCCCATTGAAAAAGGACTTTTTTAAAAGTGCGGTACTGGCGTTGCATGACGGCCAAAAAGGTGTGCGGTACACCTATACCTACAAGACTTGCAATAGCAGCTTTAGGGAAAAAGCAGCGTTATGAAGCATAACACTGCTTTTTCACTCATAATGCCAAACTCGTAATCTAGCTGATAGTTTGTAAACACATATTGCTAGATTAGGAGTGGAGAGCAAAATTGTGCGTACGCATTGCGGGCCACTTCAAATACCAGCGCACAATTGCGTGCGCTGGTATTATGAGTGGAATGCAAATATCGCGCTCACGAAAACACAATTTTGCTCTCCACTTGTAATCTGGCCCTATATCTGCACAAGATAGACACATAGTAGTGCAGGGTTGATAGTATAATTTATCATGTCATTTTTTGACCATTATGACCCTTTAAAGTGTATTTTAAACTACCCCTTAAAGAATTACTTTCTGTTATAATTTTTAAGCTAAACAACTAACATATTAAAGTTAATAAACATTAATTAAAACCTACTGACCTATATTTTCTCCAAAACAAAGTTTCATAACGTTCTAAAAGTTATATATTTTATTCGCCGATGATGTCATGTTATCCTGCCCACTATTTTCAGCACTGCATGTTCAAAATACTTAAACCAATAACTTTGTGTTTAAAGTGCCATTTTGAAACCTAGGTATTGTAAACGGATTGGTACAGAGCAAAGGATACCCACAGAGTGGGTTTGGAAAACAATTAAATCTGCAGACAATATTTCTGATATACGGTAGAGATATGTTAATGAAATGCTATTGATAAAAAGCGTATTTGGGGTAGTTAGTTAGTAACAGGCATAGAAAATATTTACTTACAGTGGCCCTTTAAGAAATATTGGACAAAATAAAAGATTTTTTTTTTTTAAATAACAATTTTCTTGTCTGTGCATATGTCTAAAAATTGGTATTTCTGAGTATTGGGTAAAATATTTTTTTTTAAACTTCTCTTGTGATTGAAGCTGCAATAACCAGCAAATATATTTCAAAATATTTAACGGAACAGTAAAGTAAAAAAAAATCTTTCATGATTTAAATAGGGCATGTAGTTTTAAACAAATTTCCAATGTACTTTTATTACCAATTTTGCTTTGTTCTCTTGGTATTCTTGGTTGAAAGCTAAATCTAGGAGGTTTATGTGCTAATTTCTTAGACCTTGAAGACTGCCTCTAATCGAAAGCATTTTGACAGTTTTTCACCACTAGAGGGCGCTAGTTCATGTGTTTCATATAGATAACATTCAGCTCAGGCATGTGAAGCTCCTAGGAGTCAGCACTGATTGGCTAAAAATTCATGTCTGTCAAAAGAACTGAAAATAAGGGGGCAGTTTGCAGAGGCATAGATACAAGGTAATCACAGAGGTAAAAAAGTATATTATTATAACTGTGTTGGTTATGCACAAATTGGGGAATGAGTAATAAAGGGATTATCTACCTTTTCAAACAACAAAAATTCAGGTGTTTACTGTCCCTTTAATCAACTGTTTTTTTGTGTGTTTTTTTTTAAACTATGTTAAATAGCTATTGTTTATTAATATATTTTTCTTCATGGTCTTCTTCATGTAATATTTTAGGATTTCATACAGTATATTCCTATTTAGAGCCACCTTTTATATTTAAAATACGTATTTGTATGATTTTGTTGCGTGTTACATGGTTTTAAACATGTTTTACATTTTGTAATACTAGTTGTAAAGGGCATTTTTACCCTTTACACCTAGAAAAGTTGAGTCAATTAACAACGTACAAAAAGCTGATAATGAGTTCAATATAAACTGTGCACATATCAGTTCCTATTAACTATTGAGGAGACAAAAATGAGCTGTCATACTTTGGCAAATGCACTATAAATCCCCTTATGGTCTTATTGTTTTCAGTAGCCATTTTAATGGCTGTCAGTCTGCCAAAAAAATATTAAAACTAGCAATGTAAATTTATACTCTATGATTAATTTGAAGGGACATAATACTCAAACATATTCCATTTTCTAAATAAATAGTGGGGAAATAGGAGCGCCACCCAAAGGGGGCTTAAGTGTGCTATTGGAAAAGCTGAGCCCAAAGAGATTATCAATATGGGTGTGTAATGGCCAAAAAACAACACATAGTACTGTATTACTAAAGAGCGTAGAAATAGTACTGCATTAATAACACATAATACTGTATTAGTAAGGAGCGTAGAAATAGGGTGAAAAAAAACAGCCAATAAAAATACTGGCCCCTATTTATCAAGGTCTGGCGGATAGGGATGGGCGAATGTGTTTATATCCGAATTCGAATGTTAGAATGAATGTTATTGTAGAAATTCGATTTACATAATAGAATGTTGATAAGAACGAATATTCTTAAAAATTCGATTTTCAAATGTTATTTACAGTTTTAGAATGTCACATTCGAATTCAAATGTTACATTCGAATATCACATTCAAATTCGAATATTACATTTATAAAACACAATTGTAAACTAGAAACACTATTTTGAATGTCACATTCGAATCAAATATCACATTCGAATCGAATATCACATTTGAATTAGAATATTACATTTATAAAACACAATTGTAGACTAGAAACACTATTTCGAATGTCATATTCTAATCGAATATCACATTTGAATCGAATGTCACATTCGAATTCAAATATTACATTTATAAAACACAGTATTAGACTAGAAATACTATTTCGAATTTGAATGTCACATTCGAATTGAATATCACATTCAAATCGAATATCACATTTAAAACACAGTATTAGACTAGAAACACTATTTCAAATTCGAATGTGACATTCGAATTCGAATGTAGCATTTGAATTTGAATATTACATTTATTAAACACAGTTGTAGACTAGAAACACTATTTTGAATGTCATATTCGAATCGAATATCACATTTGAATCGAATGTCACATTCAAATTCAAATATTACATTTATAAAACACAGTATTAGACTAGAAATACTATTTCGAATTTGAATGTCACATTCGAATTGAATATCACATTCGAATCGAATATCACATTTAAAACACAGTATTAGACTAGAAATACTATTTCAAATTCGAATGTGACATTTGAATTCGAATGTCACATTCAAATTTGAATATTACATTTCGAAATTGAATGAATACATAGCTAAACATTCTATTATTCGAACGAATATTTTTTTTAATTTTATTGAAAAATTCGAAAACGAAAATTCGAAAATAGAATATTAGAATGTTATATAAACATTCAAAATTCGATTTGAACAAACGAATGTATCAAAATTCATTTTAAATTTCGAATTTTTAGAAACATTCGCCCATCCCTACTGGCGGACCTGATCCAACAGTGCGGCTCAGGTCCACCAGACCTCGCTAAATACGGCGAGCAATACACTCGCCATATTCAGCATTGCACCAGCAGCTCACAAGAGCTGCTGGTGCAACGCCGCCCCCTGCTGACTCATTGGCCGCCAGCAGGGGGGGTGTCAATCAACCCGATCGTACTCGATCGGGTTGATTTCCGGCGATGTCTGTCCGCCTGCTCAGAGCAGGAGGACAGGTTATGGAGCAGCGGTCTTTGGGACCGCTGCTTCATAACTGCCGTTTCTGGCGAGCCTGCAGGCGGAGCTTGATAAATATGCCCCTATATAAAAACATGTTATATATAAAAACGGTTTTATTCCAATGAATATATGGAACAAGATTGCTAGAACTATGTAGCAATCTAGCAGAGTTAGTCACAATCTAAAGTAAAATATTTAAAAAGCAACAGTGAAAAACATATGTCAAACATATGACAAAATAAGGGTAAAAAAAAAAAAGGAACAATAAGAAAAATTAATAAATGATATTAATGAATCTGAGCTCAGATAAAGGGACGTCCCATATATAAAGCAACAATCTAGTCCCAAAGTCTATACAGTCACAAAGAGTAAAAGATCCAGTGGAGGTCCAGTGTGGAAGGATCCAGAGAAGAGAGAGGAAAGTACTATTATCCAGGGTAGGAAAATCTTTTATCCAAAACCTCTGGTTCAGAGTAAGAAAATCTAAAAGGTACCTGTGAAAGAAAAAAACAAACAGATGCACAAAAACAGAAAAAGCTAGCTAAACTAAAAAGAAAAGTGCTCACCATATACAAATAGGAACTCGGGCTGGTATGTCACAGGAGGTCCATTTTCTACTTTTAAAATTTTTTTTCAATGTATTTCAGAGCTGTGTTTTAAAAAAACAAAAATTAATAAAATAAAATGAGCTTTCTATTTGTGAGTTCCATATTAGCCAATGAGCATTTAAGTTCCAGGACCCAGTTGTACACAATCATGAACTTCATGTTAGTTTTACTTTAAACAAACAACCAAAAAACACAACTTTTTTCATGGAAAAAAGTAATTTAACATGTTTTAACTGCTACTTTTCAAATGCATGATAAAAAGGAGTTCCATGTTCCTTTAAAGGGACACTGAACCCAAATTTTTTCTTTTGTAATTCAGATAGAGCATGCAATTTAAGCAACTTTCTAATTTACTCCCATTATCAATTTTTCTTTGTTCTCTTGCTATCATTATTTGAAAAAGAAGGCATCTAAGCTTTTTTTTGGTTTCAGTACTCTGGACAGCACTTTTTTATTGGTAGATGAATTTATCCACCAATCAGCAAGGACAACTCAGGTTGTTCACCAAAAATGGGCCGGCATCTAAACTTACATTCTTGCATTTCAAATAAAGATACCAAGAGAATGAAGAAAATTTGATAATAGGAGTAAATTAGAAAGTTGCTTAAAATGTCATGCTCAATCTGAATCACGATAGAAAAATTTTGGGTACAGTGTCCCTTTAACACATCATATTTAATAATACGTTTTATTTAAATAGTATTATTATTATTGTTAATTATATTTATTTGTATGGTGCCACAAAATTCCATACCTTTGAATTTTATAGATTTTCTTTTTTTAACCTTTTACTTAAAGGGACTGTCTATTCTAGAATTGTTATTGTTTAAAAATATATATAATCCCTTTATTACCCATTCACAACTTTTGCAACACTGTTATATTAATATATGTTTTACCTCTTTGATTACCTTGTATCTAAGCCTTTGTAGTCTGCCTCCTTATTTCTGTGCTGACTCATAAATCACTCCACGGACGTGACCACAATATAGTCTATATGGCACACATGAACTAGTGCTGTCTAACTGTAAAAAACTGTCAAAATGCACTGAGATAAGAGGCAGCCTTTAAGTTCTTAGAAATTAGCATATGAGCATACCTAGGTTTAGCTTTCAACAAAGAATACCAAGAGAACAAAGCAAATTTGATGATTAAAGTAAATTGGAAATTTTTAAAATGACATGCCCTATATCAATCATGAA
The DNA here is from genome assembly GCF_027579735.1 of Bombina bombina. Taxonomy (NCBI): domain Eukaryota; kingdom Metazoa; phylum Chordata; class Amphibia; order Anura; family Bombinatoridae; genus Bombina; species Bombina bombina. The sequence goes on along the minus strand of NC_069499.1, from coordinate 850,813,303 downwards.
AGTTTAATTTTTACTAGACTGTCCCTTTAATCATGGAAAGTTGTGTATTACATCAGTTATAGAAGTATATACACATTACTTGTATTGCCCAATATAATTTTGTTACTTATGAGCTATAAATATAAGAGATAGCACTTCACACCCAGGACCACAAAGCTTGAAATTGAAAGTATTTCATTTCCAGCTCATCCCCAGCACAGTTTACCAAATTAAACATTTTAGTCAACTGTTTTCTATTTATTTGAAAGACAAATTGCCTATAAGTTGGTTGCTTACGATAAGCCTAAAAGGAAAAAAAAAATCACAAAAACATCCTAAATTACATAAAGCCCACAGCTTTCTGGTATGTTTGTTAATTTGAGAATTAGTTGTAATTGGAGTCTAAACCTTGTGGATGAATAACTGATTTTGAGCATGGTGCACACAGGACCGGATTTCAGGTAAGTTCAAAATAGGTCATGGTTTTGGGTGTCTGTAAATCATACATAACACAAGGAAGGCAAGAAAATTAGTCACAAAGGACAGAGAGCACACAAATGGAGGGATATAAATGTGTTATCTTTACATAATGAAAATGAAAATACAAACATGCAAGACAATCTCTCTCTATAGCCTTTTACAAGTTTATTAATTTGGTAGCACTAATGGGCAAGACTAAATTTATATCTCAAGCAATGTTCCCTCTAGTTTTTTTGAGCGCAAATATTTTGACCTGTGCAATTTTTGGCCAAGTGACTAAAATGTTTGCACACTTTATTCTTGAGTGTAGTCAAACTTGAAAATGTTGTAAAGGTAACAATAACACACATACAAAATCTTGCACATAGACATGCACCCTTTCTACACATACACTCACACACAGACTAACATACATATATATCGAAGAGTTAGAAAGAGGGTAAAGCTAACCCAATACCCCAAAGAATGGCAGTAACGCACCCAGTCAAATGCAACAGGATGAAGAGAGCAATTAGATGTGGGGTATGAAGGACAGATTGGAGTCGAGTGTAACTCCTAGACAGCAGACTTGGGGTGATGGAGAGATAGTGGTGTTGCCAACATTGATAGAAAAGTTAGAAACTGGAGTAGAATTAGAGGGGGGATTAGAAGGAGCTCAGTCTTGGACATGTTGATTTTTAGTTGGTGGGAGGTCATTCAGGAAGAAATGCCAGATAAGCATTCGCTGTTGTGAGAAATTACAAAATGAGAGAGTACAGGGGTGAATAGGTAGATCTGAGTATCATCAGCATAGAGGTGATAGTTGAATCCATAGCTACTGATACGTTTACCCAGTGAGGAAGTATAAATAGAGAAGAGTAGAGGACCCAGAACAGAACCTTGAGGTACTCCAACAGACATAGGCGGAGTTGTCAGCAAATGAGACAGAAAAGGACCTATTAGAGAGATAAGAGTGGATCTAGGAGAGGGCAGTGTCAGAGAGCTCAAGGGAGCTAAGAGTCCGTAGGAGAAGGGGATGGTCAACGGTGTCAAAGGCAGCAGACAGGTCAAGTAAGATAAGTATAGAGTAGTGACCATTGTTTTTAGCAGAAAGAAGATAGTTAGTAACCTCGGTGAGGGCAGTATCAGTTGAGTGTTGGGGATGGAAGTCAGATTGCAGGGGATCAAGCAATGAGTTGGAGGACAGGAAGTGGGTTAGGCAATAGCAAACTAGTTTTTCTAGGATTTTTGAAGCTAGCAGAAGCAGAGATATGGGGCGGTAGTTTGCAGGAGAATTGGGGTAGAGGGAGGGTTTTTTGAGGATGGGGGTGACATTTCATGTTTGAAGGAAGATGTGAATGAACCGGTAGTAAGGGATAGGTTGAATATGTGAGTAAGAGCTGGATTGAGGGTAGAAGACAGAGAAGGTATTAGATGTGAAGAGATAGGGTCAAGTGGGCAGGTAGTGAGGTATGAGCAAGACAAAAGGGAACTCACTTCATTCTCAGTGGTTGGGGGGAAGGTGCCGAGAGTGGTGGAGGGGGTAACCAGGGGTGGAGATGGAAGGATGCAGTCTTGTGTTGGGATATTACTTTGGATGGTAAGTGTTTTGTTGAAAAAGTAGCCTGCCAGGTCTTGAGCACTAAAGGCAGATGAGGGGGTATTGCTGGTGAATATAGGAGAGAGTTGAAAATGAAGAAGAGACATTTAGGGTTTAAGGAGTGTGTAGATATAAGAGAAGATAAGTGGGTATTATTGGCTAAGTGTAGGGCAGAGGAGTAAGAATAAAGAATTAACTTATAGTGGAGGAAATCTGGTTAAGAGCGGGATTTCCTCCAGGCATGTTCACCAGCATGGGAGTATTTTTGCTGAGAGTGCCAGGGCTGGAGCTGACAATGTGGGGTTTTGCATAGTTATGGAGGAGCAAGTATGTCAAGTGCAGAGGAGAGAGTATTGTTATAGTAGGTTGGGTTGTAGTAAGGTCAGGGCAGGATATCGTGAAAGTGTGGGGTCGGGCGCTTTTGAATAATGTTGGAAAGTTGGAAAGGATCCACAGTGTGCAGATTTCTACATGTGGGGGGCGAGGGGGAGAAGTAGGTTTAGCTTGTACATTAAGATAATAGGTGAGCAGGATGGTGGTCTGAGATTGGAAATGAGCGACAGGTGACATCAGAGAGAGAGCAGAGGTAGGAGAATATCAGATCAATAGAGTGACCGTCATGTGAAGCAGGGAATAGGGTGGATTGTGAGAGACTAAAAGGAGTTTGTGAGTGAGAGAAGTTTAGAGGCAGCAGGGGCAGATGGGTTATCAATGGGGATGTTGAAGTCCCTTAGCAGTAGAGCAGGTATATTTGTAGAGAGAAAGTGAGAAAGCCAGCAGAAAAGTTGTCAAGGAATTGGGCGGTAGGTCTGAACTTCTGAATCCAACAATATTTTACACAAAATAATCTGGGTCATTTCAGAACCAACAATTTTTTATAGAAAAACAGCCAGATCCTACCAGATCCATGTCTAATTAAATCACATACACACAAATTTAGAGGTTTTCCACACAAACACTGCCAGACACTACAGGGAGTGCAGAGATTATTAGGCAAATGAGTATTTTGACCACATCATCCTCTTTATGCATGTTGTCTTACTCCAAGCTGTATAGGCTCGAAAGCCTACTACCAATTAAGCTTATTAGGTGATGTGCATCTCTGTAATGAGAAGGGGTGTGGTCTAATGACATCAACACCCTATATCAGTGTGCATAATATTAGGCAACTTCCTTTCCTTTGGCAAAATGGGTCAAAAGAGAGGACTTGACAGGCTCAGAAAAGTCAAAAATAGTGAGAATCTGCAGAGGGATGCAGCACTCTTAAAATTGCAAAGCTTCTGAAGCGTGTATCATCGAACAATCAAGCGTTTCATTCAAAATAGTCAACAGGGTCGCAAGGAAGCGTGTGGAAAAACCAAGGCGCAAAATAACTGCCCGATGAACATAAGAAAAGTCAAGCGTGCAGCTGCCAAGATGCCACTTGCCACCAGTTTGGCCATATTTCAGAGCTGCAACATCACTGGAGTGCCCAAAAGCACAAGGTGTGCAATACACAGAGACATGGCCAAGGTAAGAAAGGCTGAAAGATACCACCACTGAACAAGACACACAAGCTGAAACGTCAAGACTAGGGCCAAGAAATATCTCAAGACTGATTTTTCTAAGGTTTTATGGATTGATGAAATGAGAGTGAGTCGTTGATGGGCCAGATGGATTGGGCCGCGTGGCTGGATTGGTAAAGGGCAGAGAGCTCCAGTCCGACTCAGACGCCAGCAAGGTGGAGGTGGAGTACTGTTTGGGCTGGGTATCATCAAAGATGAGATTGTGGAGCCCTTTTCGGGTTGAGGATGGAGTCAAGCTCAACTCCCAGTCCTACTGCCAGTTTCTGGAAGACACCTTCTTCAAGCAGTGGTACAGGAAGAAGTCTGCATCCTTCAAGAAAAACATGATTTTCATGCAGGACAATGCTCCATCACATGCGTCCAAGTACTCCACAAGCGTGGCTGGCAAGAAAGGGTATAAAAGAAGAAAATCTAATGACATGGCCTCCTTGTTCACCTGATCTGAACCCCATTGAGAACCTGTGGGTCCATCATCAAATGGAGATCTACAAGGAGGGAAAACAGTACACCTCTCTGGAACAGTGTCTGGAGGCTGTGGTTGCTGCTGCACGCAATGTTGATGGTGAACAGATCAAAACACTGACAGTGGATGGCAGGCTTTTGAGTGTCCTTGCAAAGAAAGGTGGCTATATTGGTCACTGATTTGTTTTTGTTTTGTTTTTGAATGTCAGAAATGTATATTTGTGAATGTTGAGATGTTATATTGGTTTCACTGGTAAAAAATAAATAATTGAAATGGGTATATATTTGTTTTTTGTTAAGTTGCCTAATAATTATGCACAGTAATGGTCACCTGCACACACAGATATCCCCCTAAAATAGCTATAACCTAAAAACAAACTAAAAACTACTTCCAAAACTATTCAGCTTTGATATTAATGTGTTTTTTTGGATCATTGAGAACATGGTTGTTGTTCAATAATAAAATTAATCCTCAAAAATAAACTTGCCTAATAATTCTGCACTCCCTGTATTGGATCCAACAATATTTTCCACAAAATAGTCTGGGTCATTCAAGAACCAACTGTTTTTTTATAGAAAAACAGCCGAATCCTAAGAAATATATGTTTAATTTAGACACATGCAAATTGAAGTGTTTTCCACACAAACACTTCTGGATTCAGCAATATTTTACAGAAAAACATCTGGGTCTTCCAAATCAACTGTTTTTTTTTTTAATAGAAAAACAGTAAGATCCATGTCTAGTTTAGACAGATAAACGCAAATTGAAGTGTTTTCCACACAAACACCTCCAGACACTTCTGAATCCAACAATATTTTGCACAAAATCATCTGGGTCCTTTTTGGAACCAACTATGTTTTCAGAAAAACAGCCAAATCCTGCCTGATCCTTGTCTCATTTAGACAGTACACAAAAATTAAAGTGTTTTTCCACACAAACTCACCCAGACACTTCTGAGTCCAACAATATTTTCCACAAAAACATCTTTGAGATAGTACTATAATATGATACATCTTGTGTATATAAGGGGTGTTTGGTGTGGGGAATGATATGTATGTCTGTCTTGAATATACCGTTTGACAAAGGGACCGGACCGGTGTCCAAAACATCATGAGATTTTAAACTTTGAAATAATGGCTATCTTTTACTTGAAGAAGTCCACTGAGTGTTTTCTTACCTTGGAATATTGCACTATTTTCTTAGCACCTTGGCAATTGAGGAGTGCATACCTTACCGAAGAGATGTATATATACCTTTATATACAAGTCTGTATTATACTTTCATTATTTATTTTGCTCCTTTTTGATGTAATTCCATTCTGAAATTATGAGCTTTTCAGTTCCTGTTAGAAATAAAAAGGGGCAAAATTCTGTTAACTGTCCCTAATTGGCCTTAGCAGAGAAAGGTAACCTAAGTTACAACATGGCAGCTCCCATTATTTTATTGACACAAACATTTTACGCTTATTTTGTCATTTTTTAAACAGCTAATGAAACTGTAAAAAGTACATTTACATGTTATTCTCAGACTAATCTTTTATTTGAATGCATTATTCTATCCAGCATTTGTTATAATCCCCAAAATAAAAGTCCATCTGAATTCATTTATGGCTGAATCACAACATTTCTCAGAATGTTCTTTCTCCTTTCAATAATCATTGTGGCATTTGTATTGTCCATAAAAAATATATTTTGTACCCATTCCTTTACAATGTAGGGGGTTAAGTGACTCCTCTTTCAAAACTGCTTGGTCTGAAATGTCAAAAAAGTTTTGTAATTGGACCTTTGGGGGCCGATTTATCAAGGGCCGAATGGTCCCTGATCCCCTGTTTCCCGCGTGAGCCTTCAGCAGTTATAAAGCAGCAGTGTTAAGACTGCTGCTCCTTAAAGGGACATTAAACCCAAAAATGTTCTTTCATGATTCAGATAGAGAATACAATTTTAAGCAACATTCAAATTTACTTCTATTGTCTAATTTGCTTCATTCTTTAGATATCCTTATAGCAGCTTCTGAGCCTATCTAGATATGCTTTTCAGCAAGAATTATCAAGAGAATGAAGCAAATTAGATAATAGAAGTAATTAGAAAGTTGTTATTTCTAAACCAAAAGGAAAAAGGAAAATTGGGGGTTTAATGTCCCTTTAACTGGTCCCCCTGCTCTAAGGCTGCGGACATCAATCCGCCCGATCTCATACGCTGACTGACACCCCCTGCTATCGGCTAATTTGCCGCAGATCTGCTGGGGACGACCGATGGTGTCAAGGAGTTTATCCTGGCTTCTTTCCAGGTTTTATATAAACCTTTTTTAATTTTATAACCTGGGGCTTCAATGAATTTTAAAAACTTTACGATCAATTTCTAGAGTGATTGTAAAATTTCTAGGTATAAGGGATTTCATTTTATTCCTAGATTGTCAAACAAAAAAAACAACTCTTTTTTTTATAGAAAAACAGCTTGATCCATGCATAATTACAAATTACATACAAATGTGTTTTCTACAAAACTCCAATTCTGGATCCAATAATATATTACACCAAAACATCTGGATCCTTTCAGAACCAACTTTTTTTTTTTTCTTTTTTTTTTAAACAGTTAAATTTTACCGATGTCTAATTTACACTTCTGGATTTCAACAATATTTTACATAAAAACATCTGGGTCATTCCAGAACCAATACTTTTTTATAGAACATTAGCCAGATCCTGTTGGACCTGTGTTTAATTTAGAGAGATACACACAAATTCAGCTTTTACCTATACCAGTCTGCCCCTTTCCATGTGGGTGGCATAGGCGTCTTCAGATACATATGAACATTGCTCTGTAGTCCATTACAAATATTCTGGTAATTTTATCCTCAAACCTTCTTCCTCATAGTGAGAAAAGAAACTTCCTAAAATTATATACAAAATAACAAACAGTAAATGCTTAATGTAAATAGCGCTGATGGCTGTATAGTGAACAATAGAGGATCAAAGGTACCATAAAGCGCATACTCAGGTATACAAATATCAATAATGATTACAATATAATCTTCACACAGTTATATTCTCTCTACAAAAAAACAAGCATATGCTACCTCTTCTTGAGTAACCCATTAGGTACCAACGTGTTCAGTGTCAAAATCTACCATGTTTTGTGCAGCAACAGTCTTTTATCTAGATCCCCACCATGTCTTCCTACTGACACATGCTCTATGGCAGTGATTTTAAAACTGTTTAAATGACAGTCATGGTGAAATTTAAAATGACAACATACACTGGTGGACTCATCACCACCCTTAATAGCATTTCTATGTTTAGATATACATGACTTGAACTCACAGAGTGTTTTCCATACATACTGGAACTTGGGGCAATTACAGTACACCAAATAAATGACACACTAAGCCTTACAGAGACTATGGGGTCAATTTATAAAGCTCTGTACGGAGCTTGATGTCCCGTGTTTCCGGAGAGCATGAAACAAAATTTATGAAGCAGCGGTCTAAAGACCGATGCTCCATAACATGTCCGCCTGCTCTGAGGCGGCGGACAGAAATCAACCTGATTAAATACGATCGGGTTGATTGACACCCACTGCTAGATGCCAATTGGCCGCGAATCTGCAGGGGGCGACATTGCACCAGCAGTTCACAAGAACTGCTGGTGCAATGATAAATGCCGACAGCTTATGCTGTCGGCATTTATCGATGTGCAGCCGACATGATACGCTACATTGTATCATGTCCGCTCGCACATTAATAAATTGACCCCTAATTATTCAGTTTAATTGTCACTGATGGAAGCTTAAAAAGATTCTCTGTAAATTCTGGTATTTATTTGCAATCCAACATGAATATTGCAAGTCATGTGACAAATTATCCATCTCTTACCGCACGTAGGGCACCTAAGGGAAAGGCTAGTTAAGAGCAAAGTTCAGCGTGCTCCTAGTTTATATGCTTGGTTGAATAAGAAACCTTGTGTATATGGTTTTGCCCCGAGCAGTAGATAAGTTTATTGTCAGAATGTTTATAGGACAACCTAGGTTATCATTAATGATAAGGTGAGATTCAAGATTAAACAAAAGATTGATTGTAAATCTAAGGGTTTAATTTATTTGGTACATTGTAACTGTAAGTTCTATGTGGGGAAAACAACCCGTGAGTTTAAGTCATCTATACGTGAACATATGAATGCCTTAAGGGATGGTTATGAATCCAGCAAGGTAGATTGTCATTTTAAATTTCACTATGACTGTGATTTAAACAGTTTTAACAATACTGCCATAGAACGTGTCAGTAGGGGATGTGGTGGTGATCTAGATAAATGACAGTTGCTGTGCAAAAAATGGTGGGATTTTGACAACTGAAGATGTTGAGAAGGTAGAATATGCCTGTTTTTTGAAGGGAGAATATAACTGTGGTGCATACGCTCATCTAGATACTTATTATAGTTCATTATTATTATTATATATCTTGGGAGTGGTGCTGTTTATTAATAATATGGATTTTAAAATAAAAGAATACACTTGAAGCAATAGGGGCCGAATTATCACGCTCCGAATGGAGCTTGATGCCCTTTTTACCGTGTCTGGCTTCAGGCTTGCCTGAAACAGCAGTTATGAAGCAACGGTCTAAATACCACAGCTTAATAACTTGTCCATCTGCTCTGAGGCTGCAGACATCAATCCGCCCGATCCTATATGATCGGGCTGATTGACACACCCCTCAGATGAGTTCTCAGTGTTCTTATAATTTGTTTGTTAACATTCTTAACTATGAGACAATTATATCCAACTACATTTGTTGTATATTATTTGTGTATCAATCACTTTGAATCTCAATAAACACTTGTAATTGTGTGCTTTTTAATTGTGTAAGCAGCCTTGCTTGTAACAAATTCTAATGACCCAGTTATAGTTAATTAAGTAAACCACTGATATCAACTTTAGGATTAGTTAGTGAACCTCCAGAGTACTGTAATATAATTAATAAAATTTCATTGGGGGGGTGGAGCAGACGCATGGAGAGAGAGTTCCTGCTATTTTAGTTTCAAAAGTCACCTTTACCTATTGTTTAGGGACTATTTTCAGCCGAAGTGGATATAATAATACTAAGGGACAACATTCTAGCAAGGCTTGCTAAAAAGAATAATTGCCTACACCGAAAGTTTGACGTAATAATATTGCGGCCTGTGACTGCACATAAAGTATTGCAACAAAATCTAATATACTGAGCCAACCAGAAATCTAGCTGAAACCACACGAATCATGAGAAGTGATATTGGAGGCTTTAAGAAGAAGCTGCCTGCTAGTTCCATATACCACTGCTATCCAGCTTTTCATCACTCCTGATACTCGATAAGTCCTAAGATTATGGTTGGGGACCCACCTAGCGAGGTGCAACTGTGGATAACTGGGAGATATGCATACAGCGGCTGATAGCTCATCATTTTCAGAAGCTTGAGACCACACTTAAAGATATAGTGTACCAGGTACCTACGCAACTCAAAAGTGACAGATCGACCACAGCGGCATCAGGGCTAGGAAAATCAGAAGCTGCAAATAATAGTATGGAAACTACTTCTTGTAGAGCTACAGAAGAGATCACATCTAATACGTCTCCAGGTCTTACCATCTTACCTGGCCTATCTAGCGACCACTCCACAAAGACTGCACATACTAAAGGGGGCTCCTGTCGGCTCATCACATAACATGAAAGAGATTTGCAAAAAGACCACCTTGAGTCAAGTAGTACATCTTACTGCATTAGAGGCAGAAATGTCTACTGTCCGGTCTGATCTCCATGAAACCACTTCCCCCAACAGAATCAGAGACAGCTACGCAGATCACTGCCTATTCCAGTACAGCTCCGTCATCGTGTCTCAAGCAAGTAAAAAAAGCAGACATTGAGACTTGGAGACAGATACAGCATATCCTTATTGGAACAGAATCTGGATCTGAAACACTAGCCCTGCTTGTTTTTCAAGCCAATCGGAATTCGAGGGATGCCATCTTGGATGACGTCCCTTAAAGGAACCTTCATTCGTCGTGAGTTTGTCGTGGAGGAAGGATGTTCCGCGTCGGCGGGATGAAGATGGAGCCGGAAGAAAGAAGATTGAAGATGCCGCTTGAAAGAAGACTTCAGCCGGATGATGGACCTCTTCAGCCCCCGCTTGGATGAAGACTTCAGCCGGATGATGGACCTCTTCAGCCCCCGCTTGGATGAAGACTTCAGCTGGATGATGGACCTCTTCAGCCCCCCGCTTGGATGAAGACATCGCCCGGATTGGATGAAGAATTCGGCTCGGCTGAGTGAAGACGACTAAAGGTAGGAAGATCTTCAGGGGGGTCGTGTTAGGTTTATTTAAGGGGGGTTTGGGTTAGAGTAGGGGTATGTGGGGTGGTGGGTTGTAATGTTGGGGGGGTATTGTATGTTTTTTTTTACAGGCAAAGGAGCAGAATTCTTTGGGGCATGCCCCGCAAAAGGCCCTTTTAAGGGCTGGTAAGGTAAAAGAGCTTTACAATTTTTATTTTAGAATAGGGTAGGGCATTTTTTTATTTTGGGGGGCTTTGTTATTTTATTAGGGGCTTAGAGTAGGTGTAATTAGCTTAAAATTATTGTAATATTTTTATAATGTTTGTAAATTATTTTTTTATTTTTTTGTAACTTAGTTCTTTTTTATTTTTTGTACTTTAGTTAGTGTATTTATTTGTATTTATTTGTAGGTAGTTTATTTAATTAATTTATTGATAGTGTAGTGTTAGGTTTAATTGTAACTTAGGTTAGGATTTATTTTACTGGTAATTTTTTAATTATTTTAACTAGGTAGCTATTAAATAGTTATTAACTATTTAATAGCTATTGTACCTAGTTAAAATAAATACAAAGTTACCTGTAAAATAAATATTAATCCTAAAATAGCTACAATATAATTATTATTTATATTGTAGCTATATTAGGGTTTATTTTACAGGTAAGTAGCTTTAAATAGGATTAATTTATTTAATTTCGTTAGATAAAAATTATATTTAACTTAGGGGGGTGTTAGGGTTAGTGTTAGACTTAGCTTTAGGGGTTAATACATTTATTATAGTAGCGGTGAGGTCCGGTCGGCAGATTAGGGGTTAGTAATTGTAGGTAGGTAGCGGCGACGTTGGGGGGGGCAGATTAGGGGTTAATAAATATAATATAGGGGTCGGCGGGGGTTAGGGGCAGCAGATTAGGGGTTCATAGGGATAACGTAGGTTGCGGCGGTGTACGGAGCGGCAGATTAGGGGTTAAAAATAATATGCAGGGGTCAGCGATAGCGGGGGTCGGCAGATTAGGGTTTAATAAGTGTAAGGTTAGGGGTGTTTAGACTCGGGGTACATGTTAGGGTGTTAGGTGCAGACTTAGGAAGTGTTTCCCCCATAGGAAACAATGGGCTGCGTTAGGAGCTGAAAGCTACTTTTTTGCAGGTGTTAGGTTTTTTTAAGCTCAAACGGCCCCATTGTTTCCTATGGGGGAATCGTGCACAAGAACGTTTTTGAAGCTGGCCGCGTCCGTAAGCACCGCTGGTATTGAGAGTTGCAGTGGCGGTAAATTATGCTATACGCTCCCTTTTTGGAGCCTAACGCAGCCCTTCTGTGAACTCTAAATACCAGTGGTATTTAAAAGGTGCGGGGGGAAAAATACACGCGTAGCTAACGCACCCCTTTGGCCGCAGAACTCTAAATCTAGCCGTTAGTTTAAACTAACAATTAAACTAATATAACTATTAAACTAAAATTAAACTACCAATTAAATAAACTAAACTACACATTAAAAAAAATCATAACACTACTCTAAACAATAAAAAGTATCTAATAACAAAAAATATAAAAGACTTAGGCCTAGATTTGGAGTTTGGCGGTAAAAGGGCTGTTAACGCTCCGCAGGCTTTTTTCTGGCCGCACCATAAATTTAACTCTGGTATCGAGAGTTCAAACAAATGCTGCGTTAGGCTCCAAAAAAGGAGCGTAGAGCATTTTTACCGCAAATGCAACTCTCGATACCACAGTTGCTTACGGACGCGGCCAGCCTCAAAAACGTGCTCGTGCACGATTCCCCCATAGGAAACAATGGGGCTGTTTGAGCTGAAAAAAAACCTAACACCTGCAAAAAAGCAGCGTTCAGCTCCTAATGCAGCCCCATTGTTTCCTATGGGGAAACACTTCCTACGTCTGCACCTAACACTCTAACATGTACCCCGAGTCTAAACACCCCTAACCTTACACTTATTAACCCCTAATCTGCCGCCCCCCGCTATCGCTGACCCCTGCATATTTTTTTTAACCCCTAATCTGCCGCTCCGTAAACCGCCGCAATTTACGTTATCCCTATGTACCCCTAATCTGCTGCCCTAACATCGCCGACCCCTATATTATATTTATTAACCCCTAATCTGCCCCCCTCAACGTCGCCGACACCTGCCTACACTTATTAACCCCTAATCTGCCGAGCGGACCTGAGCGCTACTATAATAAAGTTATTAACCCCTAATCCGCCTCACTAACCCTATCATAAATAGTATTAACCCCTAATCTGCCCTCCCTAACATCGCCGACACCTAACTTCAATTATTACCCCTAATCTGCCGAGCGGAGCTCACCGCTATTCTAATAAATGTATTAACCCCTAAAGCTAAGTCTAACCCTAACACTAACACCCCCCTAACTTAAATATAATTTACATCTAACAAAATAAATTAACTCTTATTAAATAAATTATTCCTATTTAAAGCTAAATACTTACCTGTAAAATAAATCCTAATATAGCTACAATATAAATTATAATTATATTATAGCTATTTTAGGATTAATATTTATTTTACAGGCAACTTTGTAATTATTTTAACCAGGTACAATAGCTATTAAATAGTTAAGAACTATTTAATAGTTACCTAGTTAAAATAATAACAAATTTACCTGTAAAATAAATCCTAACCTAAGATATAATTAAACCTAACACTACCCTATCAATAAAATAATTAAATAAACTACCTACAATTACCTACAATTAACCTAACACTACACTATCAATAAATTAATTAAACACAATTCCTACAAATAAATACAATTAAATAAACTAGCTAAAGTACAAAAAATAAAAAAGAACTAAGTTACAAAAAATAAAAAAATATTTACAAACATAAGAAAAATATTACAACAATTTTAAACTAATTACACCTACTCTAAGCCCCCTAATAAAATAACAAATTTTTTATTTTGGGGGGCTTTGTTATTTTATTAGGGGGCTTAGAGTAGGTGTAATTAGTTTAAAATTGTTGTAATATTTTTCTTATGTTTGTAAATATTTTTTTATTTTTTGTAACTTAGTTCTTTTTTATTTTTTGTACTTTAGCTAGTTTATTTAATTGTATTTATTTGTAGGAATTGTGTTTAATTAATTTATTGATAGTGTAGTGTTTAGGTTAATTGTAGGTAATTGTAGGTAGTTTATTTAATTATTTTATTGATAGGGTAGTGTTAGGTTTAATTATATCTTAGGTTAGGATTTATTTTACAGGTAAATTTTTTATTATTTTAACTAGGTAACTATTAAATAGTTCTTAACTATTTAATAGATATTGTACCTGGTTAAAATAATTAAAAAGTTGCCTGTAAAATAAATATTAATCCTAAAATAGCTATAATATAATTATAATTTATATTGTAGCTATATTAGGATTTTTTTTACAGGTAAGTATTTAGCTTTAAATAGGAATCATTTATTTAATAAGAGTTAATTTATTTCGTTAGATGTAAATTATATTTAACTTAGGGGGGTGTTAGTGTTAGGGTTAGACTTAGCTTTAGGGGTTAATCAATTTATTAGAATAGCGGTGAGCTCCGGTCGTCAGATTAGGGGTTAATAATTGAAGTTAGGTGTCGGCTGTTCCGATCAGCCAATAGAATGCGAGCTCAATCTGATTGGCTGATTGGATCAGCCAATCGGATTGAACTTGATTCTGATTGGCTGATTCCATCAGCCAATCAGAAAATTCCTACCTTAATTCCGATTGGCTGATAGAATCCTATCAGCCAATCGGAATTCGAGGGACGCCATCTTGGATGACGTCCCTTAAAGGAACAGTCATTCGTCGTTCAGCTCGTCGGTCCGGATGGATGTTCCGCGCTGGAGGTCTTCAGGATCCTGACGCTTCGCTCCGGATGGAAGACCATAGAAGATGCCGCCTGGATGATGACTTCAATCGGATGGAAGATCCTCTTCTGCCCCGCTTGGATGAAGACTTTGACCGGATCATGGACCTCTTCAGCCCCCCGCTTGGGCTTGGATCAGGACATCGGAGGAGCTCTTCAGGACGGATCGGTGAACCTGGATGGTGAAGACAAGGTAGGAAGATCTTCAGGGGCTTAGTGTTAGGTTTATTTAAGGGGGGTTTGGGTTAGATTAGGGGTATGTGGGTGGTGGGTTGTAATGTTGGGGGGGGGTATTGTATTTATTCTTTTACAGGCAAAAGAGCTGAAATTCTTGGGGCATGCCCCGCAAAGGGCCCTGTTCAGGGCTGGTAAGGTAAAAGAGCTTGTAACTTTTTTAATTTAGAATAGGGTAGGGAATGTTTTATTTTGGGGGGCTTTGTTATTTTATTAGGGGGCTTAGAGTAGGTGTAATTAGTTTAAAATTGTTGTAATATTTTTCTTATGTTTGTAAATATTTTTTATTTTTTGTAACTTAGTTCTTTTTTATTTTTTGTACTTTAGCTAGTTTATTTAATTGTATTTATTTGTAGGAATTGTGTTTAATTAATTTATTGATAGTGTAGTGTTAGGTTAATTGTAGGTAATTGTAGGTAGTTTATTTAATTATTTTATTGATAGGGTAGTGTTAGGTTTAATTATATCTTAGGTTAGGATTTATTTTACAGGTAAATTTGTTATTATTTTAACTAGGTAACTATTAAATAGTTCTTAACTATTTAATAGCTATTGTACCTGGTTAAAATAATTACAAAGTTGCCTGTAAAATAAATATTAATCCTAAAATAGCTATAATATAATTATAATTTATATTGTAGCTATATTAGGATTTTTTTTACAGGTAAGTATTTAGCTTTAAATAGGAATCATTTATTTAATAAGAGTTAATTTATTTCGTTAGATGTAAATTATATTTAACTTAGGGGGGTGTTAGTGTTAGGGTTAGACTTAGCTTTAGGGGTTAATCAATTTATTAGAATAGCGGTGAGCTCCGGTCGTCAGATTAGGGGTTAATAATTGAAGTTAGGTGTCGGCGATGTTAGGGAGGGCAGATTAGGGGGTTAATACTATTTATTATAGGGTTAGTGAGGCGGGTTAGGGGTTAATAACTTTATTATAGTAGCGCTCAGGTCCGCTCGGCAGATTAGGGGTTAATAAGTGTAGGCAGGTGTCGGCGACGTTGAGGGGGGCAGATTAGGGGTTAATAAATATAATATAGGGGTCGGCGGTGTTAGGGGTAGCAGATTAGGGGTACATAGGGATAACGTAGGTGGCGGCGCTTTGCGGTCGGAAGATTAGGGGTTAATTATTTTAAGTAGCTGGCGGCGACGTTGTGGGGGGCAGGTTAGGGGTTAATAAATGTAATACAGGGGTCGCCGGGGTTAGGGGCAGCAGATTAGGGGTACATAAGTATAACGTAGGTGGCGGTCGGCAGATTAGGGGTTAAAAATTTTAATCGAGTGGCGGCGATGTGGGGGGAGCTCGGTTTAGGGGTACAGAGGTAGTTTATGGGTGTTAGTGTACTTTAGGGTACAGTAGTTAAGAGCTTTATAAACCGGCGTTAGCCAGAAAGCTCTTAACTCCTGCTATTTTCAGGCGGCTGGAGTTTTGTCGTTAGAGCTCTAACGCTCACTTCAGAAACGACTCTAAATACCGGCATTAGAAAGATCCCATTGAAAAGATAGGATACGCAAATGGCGTAAGGGGATCTGCGGTATGGAAAAGTCGCGGCTGAAAGGTGAGCGTTAGACCCTTTAATCACTGACTCCAAATACCAGCAGGCGGCCAAAACCAGCGTTAGGAGCCTCTAACGCTGGTTTTGACGGCTACCGCCGAACTCCAAATCTAGGCCTAAATTACAAAAAATAACAAACACTAAATTACAGAAAATAACAAACGAAATTATCAAAAATAAAAAAGAATTACACTTAATCTAATAACCCTATCAAAATAAAAAAGCCCACCCAAAATAAAAAAAAACCCTAGCCTACAATAAACTACCAATGGCCCTTAAAAGGGCCTTTTGTGGGGCATTGCCTCAAATATATCAGCTCTTTTACTGTTAGGGGGTGTTTGTTTTTTGTAGCAAAAGAGCTGTTTAACTAAGGCCCCCACAAAAGGCCCTTTTAAGGGCCCTTGGTAGTTTGGGGGCTGGGGGTTTGTATACTGTTAGAGGGTGTGTTTTTTTTTTGTAGCAAAAGAGCTGTTTTACTTAGGACAATGCCCTAAAAAAGGCACTTTTAAGGGCCCTTGGTAGTTTATTCAAGATTAGGCTTTTTTATTTTGGGGTGTTTTGTTTTTTAAAGGGTATTAGAATAGGAATATTTTTTATTTTTTTGCATAATTTTATTTTTTTTGTAATGGTAGGTTTTTATATTTTTGTAATTATAGGTTTTAGTGTAAGGTAGTTTAGGTTTTATTTGACAGGTCATTTTGTATTTATTTTAACTAGGTAGTTATTAAATAATTAATAACTATTTACTAACTAGTCTACCTAGTTAAAATAAATACAAACTTACCTGTGAAATAAAAATAAAACCTAAGCTAGCTACAATATAAGTATTAGTTATATTGTAGCTAGTTTAGATTTTATTTTACAGGTAAGTATTTAGTTTTAAATAGGAATTATTTAGTTAATAATTGTAAGTTTAATTTAGCTCTATTTTAAGTATGTTAAAGTTAGGGGGTGTTAGGGTTAGGGTTATGTTAGGGTTAGGTTTAGGGGTTAATATGGTTTAATTTAGGTTGTTGCAATGTGGGGGGCTGGCAGTTAAGGGGTTAATAGGATTGTTTAGTTAATAATTGTAAGTTTAATTTAGCTCTATGTTAATTATGTTAAAGTTAGGGGGTTTTAGGGTTACGGTTACGTTAGGGTTATGTTAGGGTTAGGTTTAAGGGTTAATAGTTTAATTTAGGTTGTTGCAATGTGGGGGGCTGGCGGTTTAGGGGTTAATAGGTGTATTTAGTGGTAGTGATGTGGGAGGCCAGAGGTTTAGTGGTTAATAGCTTTATTTAGTTGCAGGCGATGTCAGGGAGCGGTAGAATAGGGGTTAATAACTTTAATATAGTGGCGGCGATGTTGGGGTGCAGCAGAATAGGGGTTAATAACTTTAGTATAGTGGTGGCAATATTGGGAGTGGCAGATTAGGGGTTAATAACTGTAGACGGGTGTCAGGTTTTTCAAAACTTTTAATAGCTGCGCTATAGGGGATTAAATAACGCCTCTTTTGTTGCATTTGTTAATTTCCCTATAGCGTTCAAAACTCTTAATCTAGGCGTAAATTAATCTCCTGCACTTATACCCGCGCTGTCAGCGGCCGAGACAGCAGGGCATATTCAACTAGTTCTCATATTAGGTGTTAAAGGAGATCTTAATTTAAAAAAAAAGAAAAAAAAAAAAGACTAGTAGTTTTGCATAACACAAGATACCCCAGCACAAATATACAGTACATTATTTGCTCATCTACTCACATGTTAAATCTGCACAGCGTAGTGCTTCACTTAGTCTCTTGTTTATACCGTCCTAATGATATTGACTTTTTAATAGTTCTTTACATTCAGCATAGTGAGACACTTTCTATATCCCCACTCACTCTACTTTAACACTTAACTGACTGCAAGGAATTGCTAGTTTAACAGTATAATGGCACCCTTAAAATGTTTCTTAAGAATCTGGTGATGGTGGTTTCTGGCTTATCTCTCTTAATATACTCTGACATTTCCTAATTGTGTTTATTGCGGTTTATCTTGCAATTATACACTTAAATAAACCAGGTAGCGCTTGTGATTGGTTATACTTGGATAACACCTAAATACCTAATGTTGGACCCAAAAATGCTTAATTTGTTTCTTATTTGAATATTTGAATATTGTTGGGGTTGTTTATTTGTCTCTGCACAAGTTTACCTACAAATACAGAAGTTAAATGTTTATAACCATTCCTTTCAGTTCATATGTGCTAGATATTATAACGGATAATCTCCAATCGTTTTAATAGACAGTCACAGGTCTAAGAGTGGCCTTTATAACATCAGGAGATATCCACACTTTAAAATGATATCATAATAGTTAATATCCTATATAATAAAAGGCCAAGTGTATTTGCCTGAAGCTGTCATGCGCAGTAGAGACTGCGTGCAAGGACAAACACACCTGGCCTTCCAACTAACCTGGCGTTGTGTGGTGGAGTGGGCTTGACCGGGTGGGTGTGTGGAGTGGGCGTGCCTGGACGGTGCAACGTGGGTGTGGCCCGGTGGGTGGGACATGAGCGTGGACGGGCGTGGCGTGGACAGGGCTGGACGGGTGTGACTTGGCCGTGGCTGGGCGTGACACAGGCGGGGTCGGATGGGGCCAGATGCCGGGGCTGGCTGCTAAGAGACAGAGAGCACTAAAGAGGGGGATAGAGAGAGCAGAAGAGGGGAGATAGAGAGAGGAAGAGAGAGAGAGAGACAGCAAAAGAGAGGGGGAGATATACAGCAAAAGAGAGGGGGAGAGAGCACAAAAGAGAGGGGAAGATAGAGCAAAAGAGAGGGAGAGAGACAGCAAAAGAGAGGAGAGAGAGCAAATGAGAGGAGAGAGAGCAAACAAGAGGGGAAAGAGAGAGAGAAAAAGAGAGGGAGAGAGACAGCAAAAGAGGGGGAGAGAGAGAGAGAGCAAAAGAGAGGGAGAGAGACAGCAAAAGAGGGAGAGAGAGAGCAAAAGAGAGGGGGAGAGAGAGAGCAAAAGAGAGGGGGAAAGTGAGCAAAAGAGAGGTGGGAGAGAGAGAGCAAAAGAGAGGGGGAGAGAGAGAGCAAAACAGAGGGGGGAGAGAGAGGGTAAAAGAGAGGGGGGAGAGAGAGGGCAAAAGAGAGGGGGGAGAGAGCAAAAGAGAGGGGGGAGAGAGAGAGAGTAAAAGAGAGGGGAGATAGAGAGTAAAAGAAAGGGGAGAGAGAGAGAGCAAAAAAGAGGAGAGAGACAGAGAGAGAGAGAGAGAGAGAGAGAGAGGGGGGAGAGAGAGGGTAAAAGAGAGGGGGGAGAGAGAGGGCAAAAGAGAGGGGGGAGAGAGCAAAAGAGAGGGGGAGAAGGAGAGAGCAAAAGAGAGGGGAGAAAGAGAGAGCAAAAGACAGGAGGGATAGAGAGAGAGCAAGGGGTGGGACCGCTGTACTGCAAAAAATGGCCCGTGTAGACGGGCTTTAGGACTAGTATTATATACTTATCTACTTAAATATATATTCTCCTAACTCATGATAGACCATCTCCACTAGTTTTCTTGTCATTGGATCCGCCCCCCCCCCCCCCCATATATTTGTTTACTGGATAAACAAAGAAACACAGATTCCATGGAACCTTTCCCTAAACTTTCAAACTATATGATTCTATATGCGTATAGTAATTAATCTAGATGGTACGAGACTTTTGACAGGTGCATAGTGTAACGACTAAGTCTGATACTCCAATCCTAAAGCTGTCAACATACAAGCCAAAGGGATCACACTGGTATGCTTATTCTAGTCTACTCAGCTATCATAGTTCATATCTTTTAACGAGCATACAAGATAAAATTGGTGAGAATTTTATATGGTACTAATTAGATAAATCTATTCTATAATATACTTTTATAGCACCTGTGACTTCTACATAGGAATTTTTATATGCATCTTCTTTTTTGTTTTTTAAATATTACCCTTCCCCCTTATACTACTGAACATACGGGTACATTCATACTCATACTTATTTTTGAAGGTCATTATGCAGTACTGTATAGAAGGAGTAGGTTAATTTGAACTCTTGTTTGTTTGAATATCAATATCCTGTATCTTATATAAAAAGCAAATTGATTTGAGGTTCTACTAATATTTCATTATAAGACTAATACTATAGATTGAGCCCCACAATGATTGTGCCAAGATAGATTTTGATTTTTAAAAAAGTTGTATAATGTGGACATAGATTATAATGTAATAGTCTGAGTACCTGCAAAAAGCTGCTTGTATCATTTGTTAAATGTGAGTTGTATTTTGTTTTGTTTTGATATACCTCAATAAAAAAAAAAATTAGTACCCCGCTGCATTTATATAACTGTTTTACTGACATGCTTAGGTAATCACATCTCCAAAGTGCTATGCAACCTTTTACAGTAGCAATTTCTGAAGTTGCTTGATCTGTTTTTTTCTAAATAGTCTAACAATTGTTCTATTTTTCACTAGTAACTAGTCCGCCTGTGTAGCCTTACAAAAATTAAAAAAATTCCTCTAAACTGCCTTATATAATATGGAAAAAAAAGAAATAATTCAAAACTGGGCAAATTTGTTTCAAAAGCAAAAGGCAATCAAAAACTTCAATACATGTGTGAGTGTTAAAAAGTTAACAATAGGGGGGGCGGAGCCGACCAGCGAGGCTAATGGTTGCATAGTTAGAAAGCTCCGGAGCTGTCGACTCTGATGAGGGTCATATAACACCTAATTTTATCACCAACTGGGCATAATCGTGTCACAGGACTCTGCTAAGGCCCTTTACATGTGGAGGTCAAACTTTTGAGCATGTTTACTCCCCGCACGATCGACGTTAAAGCCTGAGGCCTATTCTGGGGAAACGGAACAGCCTGTGACGCATCGGCACTTACATAGTGTATGTAGACCCACCGGTTTACACAAACTGATTTTGTGAAACAGCGGATAGTGCCTGACAGCCGATAAATATCACCTGTATCTCCACAGAGGACCCGATCACGGAAAGGCACACCGGATCAATTTTACTTGGAAGTGCAGGTAGTTATCGGCGATGCAGTAGGCCATAGGAAACAGTTAAAAAAGCTTATTGACACTAACCTCTGGTTACAGGTTACTCGATACCACTTAAATCAGAGTAACCCCATAAGAACTCCATAAGAACTGGCATATTGGAGGGGTTCACAACACTGGCATAAACCCTCAATCAACCCTCAAATATCAGATACTCTACTATACTCAAAGGGCCTTTTGTGATACAGGGCCAACATTGACGCTGCAGGTTTATTAAGACTCACATAATGGCTTTTAAAAATAAAAATAAAACAGATAAATCCACCAAGGGAGGGGCACTGTCGGGGGGCAAATTAAATTCTTACTTCAAAAGTCAGGACTCTCCTGCAAGAGGGGATACTACATTACTCATCCCAGACCTACATGATAACTCTTCGCAATCTAATAATTCTGTTCAAGAGGATTTAACACCTATAACTCGTGCTGATCTGCAGGCTTTATCTACAAAGGCAGACCTGGCTGCCATAATGCACCAGGTCAGCAAGGTAATCAAAGATGGACTAGCGGAAGTTAAAAGAGACATTAGGGAGCTGGGAGACAGAGTCCTGGAATTGGAAGAACAAATGGAAGAGACAAATAAATCTTCAGATAATACCACGCAAGCGTTCCAGTACCAGCATGAGGCTATAGAAAACCTACAAATACAAATGGAAGATTTGGATAACAGAGGACGCTGCCAGAATCTACGGATCCGGGGTATCCCGGAAAAAATACTACCGCAACAACTCTCCTCTTATCTCCAAAACCTATTTAAATATCTTCTAGATCCTGAAAAAGACCCCATAACTCTAGACAGAGCCCATAGGGCTTTAAGACCGAAACCCCCTGATCATTTGCCCCCCGAGATGTGATCCTTTGCTGCCACAAATACACGGACAAAGAGAAGTTACTACAGGCAGCTAGGAAGAAATCTCCCTTACACTTTGGAGAAGACACCATACAGGTATTCCCAGATCCCAGTCCAATCACCTTGGCCAAATGTAAGGAGGCCAGATACTTGACCATGCACCTCCAGGACTTGGGAATAACATATAGATGGGGATTCCCCTTTGCTATAAAGGTCATGAAAGAGGACAAGACCTATATTTACAGAGGACCTGAAGACATAGAACAGTTCTGCAAGCAACTTAATATAGCGCTACCTTCCTTGCCTAAACTCTCAGACACCAAAAAAAGTGAGACCCAAATGGGTCAAACATCATCTAAATCCCAGAGAAGGAATTGGTCGACGGTGCCGCACAAAAGAAGAAACACTGAGATACCGGATCCTACTTCCACTTTACATCCTGCAGAGGACACTTGAAGTTTCCCATATTAAATTTGTTGGAACTTTTTAGATAGCTTGTTAAATTTGGCCTTTAGCAGAAGATAGCTAGCTTTAGAATCATAACCCCAGTTGAGCGTGATAGTTAGCTTAAATCACATGATAGTAACCTTTATTACCTCATCTTAGAGTGGAGAGACAAAACCATCAGTCTAAAACCCCCCATCCACTCGTGGACTATTAGTAGTCTGTATTGAAATTTGCAAGATCACTAATTAATTTCAACAATGAGTATTTGTAATGTTCATTTATGTTTGTTTTGTTTGAGTTTATGTTGTTTTGTATATGTTGTACTGGTCAACTTTGCTAATACATTTATTGCCTTTAGATCTTCAAATAGAGGAATAACCTACTTCTCTTGTTTAGAATATACTTTCTTAATGGAGGCTCCATACTCCAGACAATCTTTTAGAGGAACCTCAAAACTTCTGCACAGCTGTCTCCTGCAGGTAAGCCAATCCATACACAAGCATACAGTTCCTAAGAACAGACTACATGTCGTCTCCTAAGATACACATATTAACACAAAACACCAAAGGACTTAATTCACCAACTAAGCGTTCAGTGGCCCTCAAACATTTATCGAAATTCTCTCACTCGATTGTGTTCCTCCAGGAGACTCACTTTGTGGCCGGTGAGGAACCCTCTCTCACATCAAAAGATTTTCCAATATGCTTCCATAATGCTTACAACACTAAGAAGCAGGGGGTTAGCACCTTGTTTCATAAGCATCTACACTTTCAATTACAAAATAAAGTGGTGGATGATGAGGGCAGGATCCTAATCTTAGTGGACCTTCTGTTTAACAGACCTGTTACTTTGGTCAATGTATACGCCCCTTTGAGTTGTAGACGAAAATTCTTCTATATACTGCTCACACTTACCCTAGAACACAAAAAGGGCCTGCTGATTATGGGAGGCGACTTCAATACTACATTAGATCCAGAGCTTGACTCTTCCTCGAAACGCACACAGACAAAATCTCGAGCCCCAAATGCTGCCTATACACTGATAGAATCACTGGGGTTGGTCGATGTGTGGAGAATACAGCACCCTACACAAAAGAACTTTACTTTCTACTCACACCCTTGGTCCTCGTACACACGTATCGACTACATTTTCCTAGATAGGAATCACCTATCCCTTTTAAAAGACACAGAGATTAATACTACGGCATGGTCTGACCACTCCATGGTTATTATGGACCTGGAGTGGCCGGAAATCCCTATAAATCCCTTTGTATGGAGAATGGACAACTCACTCCTCCATTACCCCCCGGTTCAGGTAGTGTTACAAAAGGCAATCTCAGAATATTTTCTATTTAATAATAATAACGAGACTCAACCAGGTTTCATCTGGGAAGCACATAAGACGTATATTAGGGGGAATGCCTGAAACAAAAGGCTATCATGAGGAAACATTACAACTCTTCTATACAGACATTAACAACCCGTTTGACTGAATTAGAACTAAAACACAAAAATACCCCTACTGACACAATTCTTCTTTCACAGAGAACTAAAATAAGACAGGACATTAATAAAATACTAACTAAAGAAGCACAAAGAAAAGCTCTGGCAATTAAAAAAATCTACTTCTATGAAAGTAACAGAGCAGGGCCAAAACTTGCTAGACTTCTCAACGAAAAGAAAATGAAATCCCTCATCCACCAATTGATAACGCCACTAGGTCATACATTAATAGACAGCAAAGAAATTGCAGATCATTTTATTACATACTACAGCGACCTATATAATATACGAACTAGCCAATCTACAAATAGGTTAAATGACATTAAAACTTACATAAAAGAAGCAAATTTACCCGAAATCCAGACATCTTTAAAAGAGGAATTTGAGGCCCCTATCACATTATCAGAGGTTCTCTCCGTTATAAAGGACTTACCCGCAGGGAAGAGCCCAGGCCCAGACGGGTTCACTAACATGTATTATAAAATGTTCAGGTCCTCATTAGCCCCACACCTCCTCACCTTATTCCATACCATAGACGGAGGCACTTCTTTACCCGCCACAATGCAACAAGCACATATCTCTGTAATTTTGAAACCGGATAAAATCCCTACTGACCCCAAAAACTTTAGACCCATATCCCTCTTAAATGTGGATTTAAAAATCTTAGGTAAAATTTTAGCAAAAAGACTAAACAAACTACTTATTGACATTATTCATACGGACCAAGTAGGTTTTATCTCCCATAGAGAAGCTAGGGATAACACTATTAGAGCCCTGACCCTTATGTCCTATGTAAAACACTACAAAATTCCGACGGTCTTCATGGCAACAGATGCCGAGAAGGCCTTCGATAGGCTCGATTGGCAATTCCTCAGGGAAACACTAATAGAAATAGGAATAGGTCCCTACATGCTCAACAGAATATTCAGCCTTTATGCACACCCTACAGCAAAAGTTAAAGCTAACGGTACTCTATCTAACTCATTTTCGATAGGAAACAGAACTAGGCAAGGCTGCCCCTTGTCCCCCTTGCTATTCGTTCTAACAATGGAGGTACTGGCGTCGCACGTCCGTAAAAACCACTTAATAAAAGGTATAGAAGTTGGCCCCCATAGCTTTAAAATAGCGCTTTATGCCGATGATGTCCTTTTTACAATAACTGACCCACCTCAATCCATAGCAGAGATCATGAGAGAGTTAGATAATTTTGGTAAATGCTCCAATTTTGCGGTTAACATCTCCAAATCAGAACTGCTAAACATCTCCCTTGGCCAAGACACATTTATGAGATTATCAGAAGTTTGCCCACTAAAGCTCCAATTAGTCGCTCTTAAATATTTAGGTATATATCTCTCCCCATCTCAGAAAATCCTTTTAAAAAAAAATTATGAACTCTTACAACAAATATTACAGAAAGACTTGAATAGATGGTCGGGTAAACCCATATCTTGGTGGGGTAGAATACAATGTATTAAGATGACAACACTACCTAGAATACTATACGTTCTCCAAGCCCTACCAATAGCTATACCGAAATGGTTCCTTACTCAGATTCAAAAACATATAAATAAATTTGTATGGGGCACATGCAAACCTAGAGTAAACAAAGCAATTATGCACAGACCCACGAGCCTAGGGGGACTCGGTCTCCCTGAGATAAAAATCTATTTAGATGCAATAACATTACAAAGGGTTCTAGATTGGCACATGCCGTCAGGTCAAAAAGCCTGGACTGCTTGATTCCCATATCTTGAAAGTCCCGTCGGTAGGAGCCCTCTGTTGGGTGCCTAAAATGCTGAGACCCCCACAATGCTCAATACTACCCATACACTACCACTTTTTTAGAGAATGGGACTTATTAGTTCAGAAGAATACTTATATCTCTGGCCCTAGATCCCCACTCTTTCCGATCCCATTAAATGCGGAACTTACGGGAGGATTGGATAGAAATTACCAAAGGGCAGTAGAATGGGGACACACGACTCCCCTAAGGGAATTCTTACAAGAGGGCAAATTGCTAAATAGAGAGGCTATAAAAGAAGTAGCTAATGGCGTTTATTACCCATGGTTAAAATACATGCAACTCGATCACTTCATCAACACGTCTCCACATAAAGCTGATTATCTAAGACAACTGACACCCTTTGAAAAGATTTGCAATGCCAATACGCACATACCACACTCTCTTTCAAGGATGCGAACAATACTACAATCTCAAATGGAGTCTGAACTCCCTACATACACTGATAAATGGCACAGGGAACTGAACGAGACACTAAGCGATAGATCCTGGGGCAGGATATTTCAAAACACTAAAAAAAACGCAACAGCACCCAAAATACTCGAACTTAATTTCAAAGTTTTGACTAGATGGTACTTGACCCCTGCAAGGCTACACTCAATTTACCCCTCCTCCACCGACAGATGCTGGAGAGGTTGTAGGCTAAAAGGTAGTTATCTACACATGTGGTGGAGTTGTAGTTCACTGACTCAGCTTTGGAATTTCATAGAAGTTCACTTCAGAAATGGACTGATCCCAGATTTCAATCTTACACCCCATTTAGTATTGTTCAACCAACATCCAAAAATACCTTGTAAACTCCGGAGACAGCTGTTGCAAATAGGAATAAATAGTGCAAAATCACTAATAGCGGCACAATGGAAAACGCCGACATCACTGACAGGACAGATGTGGTTGGTAAGGGTGGAGGAGATGCTGGTACTGGAAGAGTATGGTTTTATGAAAAGAAATAAACTAGAGTTCTTCCATGACATGAGATTTCTGTGGGACGAATCCCTCATAGTTACATCCCCCCATCTCAGTCACTAATTTAGCTAATTACAGAGTAGTATCTATACTTTGCAAATGACCAGAATTGTTATTCATGTTGTTCTAAATGTTTGATTACCTTAAGGTTTAGAAATTGCCGTCTCTTGATACAATGTACATATGTATGGAAATGTGACCTGTATTGAACACGATTATTGGGCATGTAGCCCCCATTTTTAATGTTGTATTAAGTATTTCTACCCAATAAAAGATGGCTTTCAAAAAAAAAAAAGTTAACAATAAAGCTAAATATTTGTGTGCTGTTATTACAAATTTTCAGCATTTGCTGGGAAGCTTTGCGCTCACAAGAGCGCACTTCCATAGGCCCCTGAAGGCATCATGCACAGCCCACTTCCACCAACTTTAGCCCAAAATACTGCTAGTGCAGTTATTTTATTAAAAAATAAAGATGCTGCCATCTTTATTTTTTTTTTAAATAAAATACACTAGACCGTATTTTGGGGGCATTTGGGGCATATTTATAAAATAATCAGAGGTCGTGGTAGCAATAGCCAGACACTTAATTTTTGCGCGCCCTCAAACGGGCAAATTTGACTGTTTGTGAACGCCCAATGACCTCATGGTTTATAACCTACTTTGTAAATTCTGGGTAACTGCCAATTTTTATGTGTGGGGTTCTATAGTAATGATCGGGAGTGCCTAGCACATCAGCACCACCTAGAACCCCAAATGACACTGAAGGCTGTGACACACTGCAAGCGAGACAAAGCAGCTGCTTTGCGCTGCATCGCATCACTTCTGAAGTTCAAATATTTAAACTCTGAGTGCTCAGTTACGTGACCTGATGCAGCGGAGTGCGCAGAGAAGAAAAGGCAAGACACACTGAGCGTGCACAGCTGCATCATCACGTTGCTTGCCACACCGCTCTCAGGGTGTCACAGCCTTAAAGGGACACTGAGCCCAAATTTTTTCTTTCGTGATTCAGATAGAGCATGCAATTTTAAGCAACTTTCTAATTTACTCCTATGATCAAATTTTCTTCATTCTCTTGGTATCTTTATTTGAAATTAATGTTAGTTTAGATGCCGGCCCATTTTTGGTGAACACACTGTGTTGTTCTTGCTGATTGGTGGATAAATTCACCCACCAATAAACAAGTGCTTTCTAAGGGTCTGAACAAAAAAAAATAGCTTAGATGCCTTCTTTTTTAAATAAAGAAAGCAAGAGAACAAAGAAAAATTGATAATAGGAGTAAATTAGAAAGTTGCTTAAATTTGCATGCTCTATCTGAATCACGAAAGAAAAAAAATTGGGTTCAGTGTCCCTTTAAGATTGAAAACATTTTAGTTTTCAGTATTCTTCAGAAACAATCCATTGCAAACCCTTTCAGGCCTCCATTTTTAAATATATTTGAAAATAGAAGAGGTTGTGAAAAATAAATAAATCATTATACAATGCCAGAGCGATCAGATCTCAAAAATGTGTTTCTTTTAATCAAGAGAGTATTCATAAGTTTAGTTTTCTGCACACAATTACTTTGGAATCATAGTGATATCAAAGCCAAAATTAAACTTTAATTATATCACAGCAGGGTGCAAAAGCTTCCTCAGGTGTACAATCTGCCAACACATAAAAAAAGCTGATTAAACTAACAAGGTGAAACAGATAGATCATCTGAGACAGTTGCCTGGGATGGGCTTTCCTTTGTCCTCAGATAAGCTGCAAACTTTTTACAAAAAACCAGAGAAAATAAATATTCAGGGCCATTATCATAAAAGCAATAATCATCATGCAGACCTTAAAAGTTGGATGGTACCTTATTTTGTATTCCCTTATCATGTAAATTGGCTCATCTAGGTAATGGCAGACTAAAAGCCTCTGACATTTGTTGTAGCTAAGTGGCATACAGCCTGAAAAAAACCTTAAAGCTCTCACTGCAAATAGAAATTGTTCCACTATGTACTTAAAAAAATAAGAAATTATATGAATATAATATGATTATATTTCACCATCTCCCTGTTTGTAATGCTACACCAGCCCATTTGACTTGGGCTGCATTGTGCCAACCCTATAGGTGTCTACATTGCCTCTTGTCTCACAACAGAGTACTACACTATCCCACTGAGGGCTAGGTTATGAGTGGAGCGATATTTGTTGCTCCTGCACTAACTCTGCTAGACGTAAGCTTATTGCGCATGTCGGGTACTGTGCACATTACAATTTTAAAATAAAACGTTTTCGCTTGCACACTAACCCAATAAGTGCAAAAACCCCAAGTTAGAATATTGTTACCGTGTTAACGTATCCCCCCATAGACTTCAATGTAGCGCAAAAACAGGGGGAAACTAACCTCCTATTCGCTCTCAAACACGATAGCATTTTCTCAAATGCTCTAGCCCAGCATGAAAATATTACTATTTCACATTCCAATATTCTTCACATAACAGAATAAAAATACATTTAATATATCTACACCTATATATATATATATATATATATATATATATATATATATATATATATATATATATATATATATATATATATATATACTGTATATAGATGATTATCTAAAGGTATACAGATATATACTGTATATGAATATTTATTTATAAATACTTAGAACATATTTCTCTATGTGCAGAACATTGAAATGTGAAATATTTACAGTGGCCTAGATTTGGAGTTTTGCGGTAGAAGGGCTGTTAACGCTCCGCGGGCTTTTTTCTGGCCGCACCATAAAATTAACTCTGGTATCGAGAGTTCAAACAAATGCTGCGTTAGGCTCCAAAAAAGGAGCGTAGAGCATTTTTACCGCAAATGCAACTCTCGATACCAGAGTTGCTTACGGACGCGGCCAGCCTCAAAAACGTGCTCGTGCACGATTCTCCCATAGGAAACAATGGGGCTGTTTGAGCTGAAAAAAACCCTAACACCTGCAAAAAGCAGCGTTCAGCTCCTAACGCAGCCCCATTGTTTCCTATGGGGAAACACTTCCTACGTCTGCACCTAACACTCTAACATGAACCCCGAGTCTAAACACCCCTATCCTTACACTTATTAACCCCTAATCTGCCGCTCCCGCTATCGCTGACCCCTGCATATTTTTTTTAACCCCTAATCTGCCGCTCCGTAAACCGCCGCAACCTACGTTATCCCTATGTACCCCTAATCTGCTGCCCTAACATCGCCGACCCCTATATTATATTTATTAACCCCTAATCTGCCCCCCTCAACGTCGCCGACACCTGCCTACACTTATTAACCCCTAATCTGCCGAGCGGACCTGAGCGCTACTATAATAAAGTTATTAACCCCTAATCCGCCTCACTAACCCTATCATAAATAGTATTAACCCCTAATCTGCCCTCCCTAACATCGCCGACACCTAACTTCAATTATTAACCCCTAATCTGACGACCGGAGCTCACCGCTACTATAATAAATGGATTAACCCCTAAAGCTAAGTCTAACCCTAACACTAACACCCCCCTAACTTAAATATAATTTAAATCTAACGAAATAAATTAACTCTTATTAAATAACTTATTCCTATTTAAAGCTAAATACTTACCTGTAAAATAAATCCTAATATAGCTACAATATAAATTATAATTATATTATAGCTATTTTAGGATTAATATTTATTTTACAGGCAACTTTGTAATTATTTTAACCAGGTACAATAGCTATTAAATAGTTAAGAACTATTTAATAGTTACCTAGTTAAAATAATAACAAATTTACATGTAAAATAAATCCTAACCTAAGATATAATTAAACCTAACACTACACTATCAATAAATTAATTAAACACAATTCCTACAAATAAATACAATTAAATAAACTAGCTAAAGTACAAAAAATAAAAAAGAACTAAGTTACAAAAAATAAAAAAATATTTACAAACATAAGAAAAATATTACAACAATTTTAAACTAATTACACCTACTCTAAGCCCCCTAATAAAATAACAAAGCCCCCCAAAATAAAAAATTCCCTACCCTATTCTAAATTAAAAAAGTTAAAAGCTCTTTTACCTTACCAGCCCTGAACAGGGCCCTTTGCGGGGCATGCCCCAAGAATTTCAGCTCTTTTGCCTGTAAAAGAATAAATACAATACCCCCCCCAACATTACAACCCACCACCCACATACCCCTAATCTAACCCAAACCCCCCTTAAATAAACCTAACACTAAGCCCCTGAAGATCTTCCTACCTTGTCTTCACCATCCAGGTTCACCGATCCGTCCTGAAGAGCTCCTCCGATGTCCTGATCCAAGCCCAAGCGGGGGGCTGAAGAGGTCCATGATCCGGTCAAAGTTTTCATCCAAGCGGGGCAGAAGAGGATCTTCCATCCGATTGAAGTCATCATCCAGGCGGCATCTTCTATGGTCTTCCATCCGGAGCGAAGCGTCAGGATCCTGAAGACCTCCAGCGCGGAACATCCATCCGGCCCGACGACTGAACGACGAATGACTGTTCCTTTAAGGGACGTCATCCAAGATGGCGTCCCTCGAATTCCGATTGGCTGATAGGATTCTATCAGCCAATCGGAATTAAGGTAGAAATTTTCTGATTGGCTGATGGAATCAGCCAATCAGAATCAAGTTCAATCCGATTGGCTGATCCAATCAGCCAATCAGATTGAGCTCGCATTCTATTGGCTGTTCCGATCAGCCAATAGAATGCGAGCTCAATCTGATTGGCTGATTGGATCAGCCAATCGGATTGAACTTGATTCTGATTGGCTGATTCCATCAGCCAATCAGAAAATTCCTACATTAATTCCGATTGGCTGATAGAATCCTATCAGCCAATCGGAATTCGAGGGACGCCATCTTGGATGACGTCCCTTAAAGGAACAGTCATTCGTCGTTCAGTCGTCGGGCCGGATGGATGTTCCGCGCTGGAGGTCTTCAGGATCCTGACGCTTCGCTCCGGATGGAAGACCATAGAAGATGCCGCCTGGATGATGACTTCAATCGGATGGAAGATCCTCTTCTGCCCCGCTTGGATGAAGACTTTGACCGGATCATGGACCTCTTCAGCCCCCCGCTTGGGCTTGGATCAGGACATCGGAGGAGCTCTTCAGGACGGATCGGTGAACCTGGATGGTGAAGACAAGGTAGGAAGATCTTCAGGGACTTAGTGTTAGGTTTATTTAAGGGGGGTTTGGGTTAGATTAGGGGTATGTGGGTGGTGGGTTGTAATGTTGGGGGGGGGGTATTGTATTTATTCTTTTACAGGCAAAAGAGCTGAAATTCTTGGGGCATGCCCCGCAAAGGGCCCTGTTCAGGGCTGGTAAGGTAAAAGAGCTTTTAACTTTTTTAATTTAGAATAGGGTAGGGAATTTTTTATTTTGGGGGGCTTTGTTATTTTATTAGGGGGCTTAGAGTAGGTGTAATTAGTTTAAAATTGTTGTAATATTTTTCTTATGTTTGTAAATATTTTTTTATTTTTTGTAACTTAGTTCTTTTTTATTTTTTGTACTTTAGCTAGTTTATTTAATTGTATTTATTTGTAGGAATTGTGTTTAATTAATTTAATGATAGTGTAGTGTTAGGTTAATTGTAGGTAATTGTAGGTAGTTTATTTAATTAATTTATTGATAGGGTAGTGTTAGGTTTAATTATATCTTAGGTTAGGATTTATTTTACAGGTAAATTTGTTATTATTTTAACTAGGTAACTATTAAATAGTTCTTAACTATTTAATAGCTATTGTACCTGGTTAAAATAATTACAAAGTTGCCTGTAAAATAAATATTAATCCTAAAATAGCTATAATATAATTATAATTTATATTGTAGCTATATTAGGATTTATTTTACAGGTAAGTATTTAGCTTTAAATAGGAATAAGTTATTTAATAAGAGTTAATTTATTTCGTTAGATTTAAATTATATTTAACTTAGGGGGGTGTTAGTGTTAGGGTTAGACTTAGCTTTAGAGGTTAATCCATTTATTATAGTAGCGATGAGCTCCGGTCGTCAGATTAGGGGTTAATAATTGAAGTTAGGTGTCGGCGATGTTAGGGAGGGCAGATTAGGGGTTAATACTATTTATGATAGGGTTAGTGAGGCGGGTTAGGGGTTAATAACTTTATTATAGTAGCGGTGCGGTCCGCTCGGCAGATTAGGGGTTAATAAGTGTAGGCAGGTGTCGGCGACGTTGAGGGGGGCAGATTAGGGGTTAATAAATATAATATAGGGGTCGGCGGTGTTAGGGGCAGCAGATTAGGGGTACATAGGGATAACGTAGGTGGCGGCGCTTTGCGGTCGGAAGATTAGGGGTTAATTATTTTAAGTAGCTGGCGGCGACGTTGTGGGGGGCAGGTTAGGGGTTAATAAATGTAATACAGGGGTCGGCGGGGTTAGGGGCAGCAGATTAGGGGTACATAAGTATAACGTAGGTGGCGGTCGGCAGATTAGGGGTTAAAATATTTTAATCGAGTGGCGGCGATGTGGGGGGAGCTCGGTTTAGGGGTACATAGGTAGTTTATGGGTGTTAGTGTACTTTAGAGCACAGTAGTTAAGAGCTTTATGAACCGGCGTTAGCCCAGAAAGCTCTTAACTCCTGCTATTTTCAGGCGGCTGGAGTTTTGTCGTTAGAGCTCTAACGCTCACTTCAGAAACGACTCTAAATACCGGCGTTAGGAAGATCCCATTGAAAAGATAGGATACGCAAATGGCGTAGGGGGATCTGCGGTATGGAAAAGTCGCGGCTGAAAAGTGAGCGTTAGACCCTTTAATCACTGACTCCAAATACCAGCGGGCGCCCAAAACCAGCGTTAGGAGCCTCTAACGCTGGTTTTCACGGCTACCGCCGAACTCTAAATCTAGGCCAGTAAATGCACAGTTAAACAATTTATTAAATATGAATATATCATAAATATGCTTTTACATGTTTTCAGCTACGTGACTGCAAAGTGATCCAATGCACATATATATATATATATATATATATATATATGTGTGTGTGTGTGTGTACATATGTATTTATATGTTTATATGTGAATATTTGTCTGTAAATACAATATATACACATATAAATACATATTTACAAACATAATATATATATAAATATATATATATATATATATATATATATATATATATATATATATATTAGATGGTTTTATTATAAGTATAACTGTACGTTTTTGATGTTTTTTATGCTTTTTATTTGAGCATAAATGTTAAACAGAGCTCAGAACTTGCGCTATCTAGACGCACGTTAAAGGGACAGCCTAGTCCAAAACTACCTTTCATTATTCAGATAGGGCATGTAATTTTAAGCAATTTTCCAATTTATTTCTATCACCAATTTTGCTTTGTTCTCTTGGTATTCTTAGTTGAAAGCTAAATCTAGGAGGTTCATATGCTAAATTTCTAAGCCCTTGAAGGCCGCCTCTTAGCTCAGGGCATTTTAACAGTTTTTCACCACTAGAAGGGTGTTTGTTCATGTGTTTCATATAGATAACACTGTGCTCATGCACGTGGAGTTCCTATAAGCCAGCACTGATTGGCTAAAATGCATGTCTGTCAAAAGAACTGAAATAAGGGGCAGTTTGCAGAGGTTTCAATACAAGATCATCACAGAGGTAAAATGTGTATTAATATAAAAGTGTTGATTATGCAAAACTAGGGAATGGGTAATAAAGGGATTATTTATCTTTTAAAACAATAAATGTTCTTTCTCTAATTTATTTACACTCTCACTCAGTCCCCCACTGCAAAAACTCTAGGTCACGCAATCCTAAAAATCTCATCTATATTAACCCACAGTGCTTATCCCCTCTCTTTTCTTGTGCTCTTTGGAATGCACGCTCTGTCTGTAACAAACGTACAACTGTTCACGACCTGTTTCTAATTCTAACGCTTTCAATCTTCTAGCAATTACAGAAACCTGGCTATCTTCCTCTGTCACTGCTTCCATTGCTGCTCTCACGCACGGTGGTCTCCACTTTAGCCACACACCTAGGCCAGTTGAGAGGTATGGTGGCGGTGTTGGTATCTTACTCTCCCCCTCCTATTAGCACCTGTATTCTCATCCATCTCTCTCCATTTCCTCCTTTGAAGTCCACTGCATCCCCCAGTTCTCCCCCATCTCCCTCAGGGGGGCAGTTATCTATCGCCCCCTTGACCAACCTCCCAATTCCTTAATAACTTTGCTGCCTGGCTTCCTCACTTTCTCTCTACAAATACACCTGCTCTAATCCTGGGGGATTTAAACTTTCCCATTGATAACCTATCTGCCCCTGCTGCTTCTAAACTTCTCTCACTCACAAACTCCTTTGGTCTCACACAATCCATCCTATTCCCTACTCACTGCGACGGACATTCTAGTGATCTGGTATTCTCCTACCTTTGCTCTCTCTCTGATGTTACCTGTCACCCATCTCCCATCTCAGACCACCATCTGCTCACCTATAATTTTGATATACAGGCTAAACCTACTTCTCCCCCTTTTCAACCTTATTCAAAAATACCTCCCCGACACTTACACAATATCCTGCCCTGACCTGCTACAACCCACTATAACAATACTCTCTCCTCTGCAATTGACACTTTTGCTCCTCCACAAATACGCAAAACCCCACATCATCAGCCCCAACCATGGCACTCTAAGCAAACATGCTACCTGCTAAAATGCTCCTGTGCTGCTGATCGTGCCTGGAGGAAATCCTGCTCTGAACCAGATTTCCTCCACTATAAATTCATTCTTTATTCTTACTCCTCTGCCCTTCACTTAGCCAAACACACCTACTTCTCTTCTCTTATATCTACTCACTCCTCAAACCCTAAATGTCTCTCTCCTCTATCCACCTGCACCACCCCGTTCTTCTGCCTTTAGTGTTCAAGACCTGGCAGACTACTTTTTCAAAAAAACACTTACCATGCAAAGTAATATCCCAACACAAAACTGTCTGCAACCTTCCATCTCCGCCCCCGGCCACCCCCTCCACCACTCTCAGCACCTTCCCCCAACCACTGAGAATGAAGTAAGTTCCCTGTTGTCTTCCTCACACCTCACTATCTGCCCACTTGACCCTATCTCTTCACATCTAATACCTTCTCTGTCTTCTACGCTCACTCCATCTCTTACTCACATATTCAACCTATCCCTTACTACCGGTTCATTCCTATCTTCCTTCAAACATGCAAAGGTCACCCCCATCCTAAAAAAAAACCTCCCTCGACCCCAATTCTCCTGCAAACTACCGCCCCATATCACTGCTTCTGCTAGCTTCAAAAATCCTGGTGTTAGGTGTTGTTTTCAGGAGGGGGGTGTCAGTTCAGAACTGGGAATCGGGCACACCGTACCAGCTGGAAATTAGTACTTATCTGTTCAGGATATCCAGGAGAATAGATTTCAGACCACGCAGCTATGATCCCAAAAACCATTCTGTTTATTGCAAGTTGTCAGACACTTTTATAGCCAAGAGTTACAGCATATAGGTTTAACAAGTGATGCATTCATAATTACATCATCTTACATAGTATTTCTATAAGAACAAAGAAACTCATAGAAAATATAATTGGAAGAAAAGGAGTGTTAGGGAGTCATTTCTACAGAAATACCAAACTTCAGATAAACAGTAACTGGGCCTCCTAGCCCATCACAAATCACAGCCGTTTGACATCTTGTAGAGATAACAATGCATCCAAGCACATCGTCAGGGTCATTCTCAGGGCTATTCTATCTATGCAAGTCTCCCTAACATCAGCATATTTCTCACTACATAATAAACACTATAATAAAAGATTCATTAGACAAGATGGATGCCTAAGACAAAATGGCGGCGAAGAACAAGATGGTGCTAGTCATGCTAACAATTCCTAACACCTGGAAAAACTAATTTTTGACTAACCCACTTCTTGTCCTCCAACTCATTGCATGACCCCTTACAATCTGGCTTCCGTCCCTAACACTCAACTGAAAATAAAAGCACAAGGAAGAGGCGCCAATGGTGCAGATCAATGATGGTACAACGTGGAACTATAATGTAGCTAGCACAGGGTACTCACATGTGTAAGTGGCAATCAATTATGCCAATAGAAGCAGGCTGGATTTTATCAGCAGTCCAGCTAGCTGATCCTCGAGGCAGCTCTCTAACAACTTCCAATAGGAGACAATCTGGAGAAATAAGCAATATATAGAGACGCCAATAGTGCAGATCAATAGTAACTGGTAAATGTTTATATCCAATTATATACACAGGGTACTCACATGTATATAAGGCAATCTGTTATGCCTATAGGGACAGGCTGGATTTCAACAGCAATCCAGCTGGCTGATCCATACGATGAAAGAAAGGCAGTGATTGGTGTATATGATACACACCCTAGATGTAGCGTAGCAAAAAACCATACATAGCCCTACGAGTGAATAAAAAATAAAAACATATTTATTTAAAAATATAAAAATTTGACACTCATTTCAGTGCCAGCACAAGTATGTATATATATATTTTGGTATGTATATTATAGTCTTTAGCTATAATAAGTTCATATATCAATTGGTATTTGTATATATGTTCTCTCTTGGACCTTTGTAGATTATGTCATTTTTTGTACACCAGAGTTTGGTGACATCCCCCCTGCTGCTAAACTGTTCTTCTATATTTATTTTAATTATGATATTCACTTAGGATTTTTACACTCACTAGTATCTATTAATTATTTTTATTGGGTAGTATTACACACTATTATAAATCATTTAGATTACACACATGGTATTATTATTAAGATCACTTTAGTCATCCGCTCACATATTAAACAATAGATTTAATAGTACACCCACACTTCCCGTTATTGGGTTACGGCATTCCACTTTATCACTAGGAGAGTTTATACACCAGTCTTTTAATCTTATATTATGGTTCCTTGGTTGAACCTCCTGATATGTTTTGTATTTAAGAAATCACACACATTTCACTTTGAAGATTGTCCATTTATAATAATTTGAAGATTATTAGGAGAATACCCAAAATTATTTATCTACACACACATATTTAATTATTATTAGAATCACTTTATAAAGGGGATGATTTAGAATAATAATGGCTATCTATGGTATTCTCGTTATGGGTATTCCCTTATGCCGTCACTACTACATTAGGTTAACATCTAATAAATAATAAATATCTTAATAGAGATCGACTATATATGTATAAGGATTGGGGTCTGTCCTTTTCTTTAGAATAACAGACTAATGGATACACCTATATGTTTGTTATATATGGATAGTGATTATTGTGTATTTACATTTATTATTCTTTTTAGAGATAACTGCAGGCTCTTTGTGGTTTAGAGTATGCGTTAGCGCATAGAGAGATGTTACTAATATATTAGCATCTGTGGCGATTCCAGACAGTTTAGTGAGGCGTGTGGATTCTGTGTCTTTGTAAGCAGAATGGCAACACGATTACAGGTGAGAAAGCTCATCACACTCATAAGTGCCTGGAATGTTTTACACCTCTTGTGTTTTCAATCAGCTTGCGGGGACGGCATTGTTTGTCTCTCAGTATGAGGACCAATGAGATTGTTTGTTTTCACACCGGGTTGGCCAACATGCAAACGAGTATAGACGTAGAGAGGGGTGTTGTCTGATCGCGGGGATCCCATTGGTGGTATACTCAGCTACGGGTTTGATATAGAATCTATTTGTTTTTTGCCGCGTATAATAGTTGATTGATGGCAGTATCGGCCAATTAGATAGTAGTATGGACGGCCAATTTTAGAACTACTGACAGACAGTTTTAACAACCAATTAGGTGGCAGCATTTACGAGTTAGGATAATTTTAGTTATTTAACTATAAGAACAATGCAATATGCACCACATATCAATTTACACATAAATAACTAGAGAAACTATTGAACAGCTCTACATATATAGCTTATAATAACATTTTTAGTAGAGTATTATTCGATACTAAAAAATGAAAAATAGAGAGAGTAGAAAATATTGCTGTATATTTAATATTCGGTGCTACCCTTGAATAATAAATTTAAACAACAAAAAAGATAGACATATATTGGGGCATTTGTAAATGTCCCAAAAAAGCAAGGGATAAAAAAGCACACGAAAAGTTATTTTGAAATAATCCAATTTCTTTATTTAAATGTTCCACTTCACATTCAGTGTTTGATCAGTTCCTCCGGGCCGCAGTAGTTAGAGGAAACTCTTACAATTTAAAATACACAATCAAAACAAAGGCAATACATAAAGCTATCTGAAAATCACAAACCCTATGCATACGTATGCAGACTAGAACAATGCAAGACTATAGGATAACATATGTGAAAATCATGCACAAAATGTCTAAATACAAGACACTACTAAATTATCCTAAATGTCAGACATATATATAGCATACTATATACAAAATGAACAAGAAACTTATCAGTCCATTTTCCACTGTTAGGTGTAAGTATGAAAGCCATATACTGATAATACATAGCATGTGTCGGTAGATAGTCGACCGCAACAAAATCTGCTGCACACTAGGTCAAAAAACCGATCCACAATCTGTATAATGTTAAGACAGTACTTATCTTCCAGAGTAAAGTTGCGATGGTGCTTTTTCCTTTGCTGATCCGTAATTCCTCGGCGTGTGACGTAATCCCCAGTGGGGGTGGTTAGCTCGTCACTGCAGCTCCAATTGGTTCCTAGTACCTGAAACTGTATCCATTGGTCCAGGAAAGAACCAAGAGAGAGTAGACCAACCGCAACTCTGTAACTCCTTGTCAGAACACCCACGATCGATATCAGGCTCTCATATTGACAAGTGAGAGTACTTGGGAAATAAAGCACCTGCTTGTTATAGGCTGTCCTCAGGCTCCAAGAGTCGATTCCTAAAGTCAGTTCACAGATACAGCATCCAAGCGCTATCGTTTCAGCGCATATGCACAGCTCCCAGGCTTGTTCTGTTCATTAGGATCTTATCAAGGACAGCAGTATAGGCTTATTTAATGCTGGGTTAAGACTTCCGCTTTAATGTGTCACCACAAACAAACCTCAGACAGTATTTAGCTTATCCAAGGTGTAATACACATAGTGCCAACGCACGTTTCACCCCCCTCCAGAGCATGTGTCCCAGGGGTTCATCAGGGCATACTGAATCCATACCGGACATCCTCTTTATAGAGCATACCTGATTACTCACAGGTGATTCTCATACACAGTCTCGCCCACATTTTATTTGGAGAGCTGTGTCCTGTGAATATCCAGGGGCCCTTAAAGGGATATTTACATACAAATAGATTGTAGCATTTGTTTTAAATTCTACCTTTGTGCAAAGAATGAAAAATCTTCATTATTGAGCAAACATTTTAAACTATTACCCTCATTCCTAGGTAACATCATAGCTCTTATTTAGAGATAAAGGGTTGGGGGGAGTAGATTTGTGAAAATATTGCCAGGTTTTACCTGAATTAACGTTTTACATATAATATTCAGATATTGAGATTATTGATTCTGCAAAGAAGCAAAACCTGGAGTGGATTACTCACTAGGAAACCTAACAACAACTAGACAAACTAGTTGTAACTGAGAGTACAACAAAGTTATAAAGAGAGAGTAAATCCACTAGTGTCTAATAACACTATCACATCTACTGATATCATAAGGTTTTCCAAAAAAATAGTATTGAAAAATTAGTTCCCATTCATTCATACATTATAGTTTATTAGGCTAAGGAACTCACACTCATACAAGTAGCAAAAGCTGTGAATTAAAACCACTTGAACTCTGTGATTAGCATAATAGCCTTAAAGTTAATATGTCACTATTAGATATCCTCAATCCAAATAGATTAAAGTTAACTAAGCCCTTACAATCCGAGGGCTGTTTTACTTTTACATATGCAATAAACGATATGAGGATATAGTATTAACTATTTGGTACATAATATGTCACAAGAGTAAGCAAAGTTAAAAACGGACGATAGGAGAGACAAAGCTGCCCCTATCGGACCCCTGACGCGCGTTTCACGAACGCTTCCTCATAGTGCTATGTATGTTTTTTTGCTACGCTACATCTAGGGTGTGTATCATATACACCAATCACTGCCTTTCTTTCATCGTATGGATCAGCCAGCTGGATTGCTGTTGAAATCCAGCCTGTCCCTATAGGCATAACAGATTGCCTTATATACATGTGAGTACCCTGTGTATATAATTGGATATAAACACTTACCAGTTACTATTGATCTGCACTATTGGCGCCTCTATATATTGCTTATTTCTCCTAACACTCAACTGAGACTGCCCTCACCAAGGAAACTAATGATCTTCTTTCTGCTAAAAACAACGGCCACTACTCAATACTTATCTTACTTGACCTGTCTGCTGCCTTTGACACCGTTGACCATCCCCTTCTCTTAGCTCCCTTGAGCTCTCTGACACTGCCCTCTCCTGGATCCACTCTTATCTCTCTAATAGATCCTTCTCTCTCTCATTTGCTGGCAACTCCTCCTCTCTATTGCCTCTGTCTGTTGGAGTACCTCAAGGCTCTGTTCTGGGTCCTCTACTATTCTCTATTTAAACTTCCTCACTGGGTAAACGTATCAGTAGCTATGGATTCCACTATAACCTCTATGCTGATGAAACTCAGATCTACCTATACACCCGGCACTCTCTCCTTCTGTCCTTTCTCACATCAGTGTCTGCTTATCTGGCATTTTTTCTTGGATGTCCTCTCACTACCTAAAAATCAACATGTCCAAGACTGAGCTCCTTCTAATCCCACCTCTAATTCTACCCCAGTTTATAACTTTTCAATCAGTGTTGGTGACACCACTATCTCCCCATCACCCCAAGACCGCTGCTTAGGAGTTACACTTGACGCCAATCTGTCCTTCATACCCCATAACCAATTGCTCTCTTGATCCTGTCCCAAACCACCAACGCAATATCTCCAAAATGTGTCCGTTTCTGAGTGCTTAAACTACTAAACAGCTAATCCACTCCCTGGTAATTTCCCAACTTGACTACTGTAATAACCTACTAACTGGCCTCCCTCTCTCCCGCATCTCCCCTCTTCAATCCATCCTAAATGCCTCTGCTAGGCTCATTCACCTCTCCATATTCTCTGTATCTGCTGCACCTCTCTGAGAATCTCTTCACTGGATCCCCATTCACAGCAGAATTAAATTCAAAATTCTCACCCTGACGTACAAAGCCCTTACCAACGCAGCCCACCCCCTACATGTCCACACTCATCAACAAATATACTCCAGTCTGCCCCCTAAGATCCAACAATGACCTGCTCCTTGCATCTTCTACCATCACCTCCTCCCATGCTAGACTACAGGACTTTGTGCGGCACCAACCATCTGAAACGCACTCCCTCATGCTGTCAGACTTTCGCCTAACCTTTCCTCCTTTAAACGCTCCCTAAAGACCTTTTTGTTCAGGGAAGCCTATCTCGAAATTAGTAACAAATGAATTCCACTTGCCTAATAGCTGCCTTCCACACTAACATCATTCCCACCTTTGCAGTCCACACCTCCTGTTTCTCACCCTCCTACCCATCTAGATTGTAAGTTCCCACAGGAACAGGGCCCTCAATTCCCCCTGTATTTGTTTGTTTGTTAAACTTTGTCTGGTGTCTTTTATATTGTATTGTACTGTACTTTTATCTTTGTACCCATGGACAGCGCTGCTGAAGCTTTATAAATAATGGATAATAATAATAATAATAATAATATTCTGGTGTAGACTGTCCCTTTTAATTCAGTTGTACTATAGCAATCATGTTTATTTTAAACCTGTAATACATGTGCTACTTCTGACTCTTAGAGTCCTCATAGTGTTTGTGATTTCCACCTCTTGTGGAAGTTTATTCCATGAATCAATTACCCTTTCTGTAAACAAGTGCTTCCTCAAATTACTCCTGAATATAATACCCTTCAGCTTGAGATCATCACCCCTTGTTGTTTAATTTTTCTTTTTATGAAAAATAATCATGTGAATATAATATGTATAATGTGTGTAGAGTGTGGCATGTATGTATGATAAAGAACTAGAGAGAAGAAAAAAACTAGGAAACTTGCAACCCTTAGTTTTTAGAAATAGATAGGGAATTCAGCACACTTTAATCAGATAAAACCTTTACTTTTGTTCAGATCAAGCCAATGCATACCACCAAGACAGGAGATATCAAACAAGACAGTACAGCATGGGGAGGGGTGTCACAGACCAGGGTTACTTTCAGAACAGGAGACGACAGAGGAGAGGACAACAAAAGGAATTCTAGATAGTCCAGAGGAGGAAATGCAAATTGTAAATCTATCCTCCTATGTTCTAAACCCTTCTAAAGTGAGTCTCCTGAAGAAGGGGCTAACATTTGGTCCAGCAAATAAATTAGACAAATTTGAGGCTCTAGAAGACCTCAATTTATTTGGAAGGAAAATTGTGTTATCTCAAACCTTAGGTAAAAAAACCATGTACCCAGCTGACATCAGGTGCCCTTCAGAGAGAGGATAAAGAAACAGTAATAATTCTAGAATCCGTTTTGGATGAAAATAAAGAGCCTACTTTAGAAGAACAAGAGAAAAAAGTATTAATTAAAACCAATTTGAAACCAAAATCCTCATACATGCTGTCTTTGTCTCTAATTCCAGCTGTACAGTATTTTGATAAAACAGTAGAAAGAGACCTAGACAGACTGCCTCCAGACCAGAAATAAACTCCCTCATGAATATGATAAAACAATCTAACCTGATTATCAAACCAGCGGACAAGGGAGGGAACTTAGTCCAGATGGATGAGAGGATGTATGTAAATGAAATCAAACGACAATTAAATGATAAAACTTAGTATGAAAAACTAAGATTCAATCCAATAAAAAGATGCAATTAGATTTGTATATGATGCGAAATTATGTTAAATCTGAAGTTCTATTAACATTTAAGGAATTGAGGTTTATGTTCAATGAATTTCCAGTAAACCCAGTATTTTATACTATTCCAAAACTACATAAGAATTCCTCACATCCACTAGGATGTCCTAATGTCTCTGGCACTGGTAGCCTTACAGAAAAGATAGAAAATTATGTTGATGAATTCCTAAGACCCCACTTGGTAACCCTTCCCTCCTATGTGAAAGACACGCTAGACCTCCTCAAAAAACTTGATGGTTTAATAATCACAGAGAAAGCAATATTAGTTTCCATCGATGTGGAAAGTCTATATGCATCCATCCTACATGAAGTGGGTTTAAAAACAGCTGGACACTTTTTAAAGGCCCATGGGGTGGAATATAGCAATCACACTGATTTTGTCCTCAATCTTCTGAGGTTTGTTTAGACCAACAATGTCTTCATGTTCAATAAACAAATCCATCACCAGTTAAAAGGGACGGCGATGGGTGCAGCCTGTGCACCCACTTATGCATGCCTCCATTTGGGGGCATGGGAAATGGAGGATGTTTTCGGATTACATGGAGACATTGTGGACACACATATAGATCTCTGGATAAGATATGT
The DNA here is from genome assembly GCF_027579735.1 of Bombina bombina. NCBI lineage: Eukaryota > Metazoa > Chordata > Amphibia > Anura > Bombinatoridae > Bombina > Bombina bombina. The sequence continues at coordinate 850,769,158 of NC_069499.1, read as the reverse complement.
GGACGACATCCTAGTCCTCTGGGATGGTCCTATTGAAAAACTTAGAGATTTTGTAAATGTATTAAATGCAAATGATAGAAATATTTTCCTTACATATGAAGCAAGTGAAAGAGAATTGAACTTCCAAAATATAAAAATCAAAAAGGAAGGCACTAAACTAACCACAGAGAATTATAGGAAATCCACGGCTACTAAAAGCTTGTTAGAAGCTACAAGTGCACATCCATCATCAACAAAAAATTGGATTCCATTTGGTCAGTTTCTTCGTTTAAGAAGAAACTGCTCATCACATTCAAAATTTGAGCAGCATGCTGAGCTAATGGAAACAAAATTTCTAATAAGAGGATAATCTAAAAAAGGATTAAAAAGAGCCAGGACAAGGGCAAGAAAAATGGATAGAGAAGATTTAATTTATGGAGAAAAAACTAAAAAGGAGCAATCACAAATAAGGTATATGACAAAATGTAGCTGTCAATGGAACAATTTGTATTCTATCCTAAAAGATAACTGGCCTTATCTGGCTATAGATGAAGGAATCAGGCAAGTAGTAGGGGACGTCCTTGCCTAACAGCAAGACGAGCGCCCAGCTTAAAATATTCCCTGGTGAGAAGCAATTACATCAAATCACAGAAATCAGATAACTGGCTTACAGCACACAGTACGTTAGGGAGCCACCCATGTGGAAAATGTGTGTATTGTCCATTTATGCACAGAACAAAAAGTTTCAGCACAGGAAAAAGAAACTACTATATAAAACACTTTATTAACTGTGATACATTTGGGTAAGTTTACCTTTTATCTTGTTCTTACCCAAAATTCTAGGTGGGAAAAATGAAAAGACAGATAAAAGATAGAGTAAGAGAGCATTGTGATGGCATTCAATTTAAACAAGATACCAGCGTAGCCTGACATTTCTTAGAATCACATGAGGCAAATCCTGACTGTCTAAGAACATTAGGAATTGATAGAGGCATAACATCAGGGAGAGGAGGAAATCAGGACAAATGCCTTTTACAAAAAGAATCTAGGTGGACGTTCACCTTAATCCTATAGGGGACTCTATCCCCTATAGGATTAAACAAAAAATTAGAATTTTAAAGTTTCTTGTAAGATTGATTTATATCAATAACCAAAGTGACCTAGTGAATTCTCTAAATATCATCTTAGGAAAGGGGGGGAGGGGAATCTCATATTTGAAATAAATTGAGTAAAAACTAAATACTGCATATATTCTTTTACCTCTGCTGTTATAATGTTAAAAGTTGAAAAAAACATCTTGTTGCAAATATGTGAAATATGTTGCAAATATGTGGAATATGTAACAAAAACTTTAGCCATATTTGGAATCTCTAATTAAAAAGAAACAGTGTAAAAATGAAATATGGCAGATAAAATTTGAATGTTTCTGCCGCAATGTTTTACACACTGTTGTAATGATGTGAAATAGTAACAGAAATATAACCTAATAAGGCGTTGATATAACTCAATATATGATACTAGTGAAAAAGTTTTAGAAGCATATATACATGTATTTTAAGTCAAAATGCACTATTTGTTGTAAACATATCTTTAGCAAAAATGACACCATTGTTCTCAGAACCAATAAGAACCCCATACATGAATTTCTGAAAAGTATACAAAATGTAGAAGTATGTTACATGAACTTTTGTAAAATGAGAGTTCCAACCAAAGCAAAAAAAAATGTGTAAACAAAATGGGAGGAGCCCCAAGATATGCAATAAAGGCTGTGAAATCCCAACACCTGACAGCCCTGATGAAGCCCAAGCAGCAATAGTTTCTGTTTGGTAGCCGAGTGTGCAGGTTTGCTACAAAGAAAAGTTTCTACTGACCGGGTGAGCAGAGAACTCTGTGGCCAAGACTTTTGCTAAAGGCATCCCGGAGTCAAGCAATAGCCAAGTTCAAGCCGCTAAAAGTGTACAGCACTTACCACAGATGATAGGATTGTAATTACAGGTTAAATGGCAGGAGCTGTGACACATCAACTGTGAAGGTAACTGACCTAAAGTGCGGCGAAAGCTGCAGTCGAAGCCGTGCTGATTTCGAGGTATATGGGAGGACATTTTCTGTACATCAGAGGAAAGTAACCACGTAAGCCTCACAACTGTATTCCTGTTGATTTGTCTGTCTGCTTGGAGGATATTCTATACAAAACTTTGGCTTGTTTAAAATCCTGCTTTGCCTGCATACACGCTTACCGCTTATACATAGCTACTCTGTCTCTATCAGTTGCAACTGCATCTATTGTGGAACATTGGCGGCCTTAATCTCCAAAACACTGCAGTGTAAATAATAAGCTTGCTGGCTTTTTCATGCATGAACTAACTTTATTCTATGTTGGAAGGATAATATGCCTACCATATGTGGTTAATTCAGTGAACTTTATGGAGACTTCTACAGCTACCTGTATGAGTTCTATTGCTGATAATTTGTTTTTTTGCATGTGTTCTACCTTTGTGTGCATTATAGTTTAATGAATAAAAACCAAGTATAGGTTTTATCTGAACAAAGTGTGCTAAGTTCATTATCTATTTCTAAAAACGAAGGGTTACAAGTTTCCTAGTTTTTTTATTCTCTCTGGTTCTTTATCAAACATGATTGCTTAAGTGTCTGAACCTCCTTTTATACAAAGGAATAAAATATAAATGTAAACATAATAAAGGCCGCTAGCACTAGTTTTATATTTCCCTAAAAGTATATGTATGTATACCGTACTTTGTGTTTGTATGTATTGTGCATGTGTAGTGAGCATCTGGTCTGACTTACACACACACGCATATATATATATATATATATAAATAAATATATATATATATATATATATATATATATATATATATATATATATATATATATATATATATATACCTCCTGGATAATAAGCTTGCCTGCCTCCACCACCTTCCCCAGTCAGGGCAATGTCTCCATGGACTTCTCATTCCTTCTGACAACAGACAACAGCTCTGCACAACCATGCATATCTTACATTCTATGGCCAGCCCCTCCTGTCATGGCTCCACCCTCAAAGAAAAACTCCCACAATCTCTCTCTCTCTCTTTGGATCTGATGGTATTAAGCTCTCTGGTCTATTGAGATTATATGAGAGGTCTTGTCAGAACTACAAGGTCTCTCTAAAAAATAGAGATCAGCAAATGTTAGCTGGAATCTGAAAAACACAGATTTAACAAACATACACAATACACACACACAGAACTCCCAACTGTTCCTATTTAAGAGGGACAGTCCCTAATTCTAAGCTTTGTCTCTCTATCCTTCTAAAACAGACATATGCCCCTATTTTCAGAATTCCCTTAGCCCTGCCCATAGACTACCTAGACATATCCACCAACCAGCCAGACTCTCCCATAATCCTGTTTGTGACCCCACTAACTCATTAAATGACCCAAGTCACAAAATGGTGATGCACCCCAGTCTTCTGAGTCCTAGCCACAAATGTTGGAAGGTATACAATGCATACATATTACCATGTGTACATATCTAGTAAAATAATACAGCTATTAAAAGCTGCATTTATATTCCTCATTTCTTTCCAATCATTCTTTGCGCCACTCTCTCCTCCATCTAGCCGTCTCTCTCTTTTTGTAGGCAATTATACAGAATTTACAGCCACTACTAACAGAGGATGTCATAGCTAAATATATTTTCCCTAACCCTCTTCTGATATTCACATAACCATCTAATCAGAAACAATAGCTGCTCCACTGAAAACTCACCTAAGAACAGATCACACAAAAGGTACAAAATTATGCATAAAATTAAAGGGCACTACTCATATATTTCAATATTTCAATAAATACAATAGACACAATGGCACCCTTTTTATATAATTTTCTTCCTCTTACCCGCCTGATTGTCCTACTCATTTTGTTTCACAATAAGGCATATATCCATCAATAGTTTAACATTAGGTAATGATTTTTGTGGATTTATACCTCTGGGTATCTGTGCATATATAAATATAATTAACATTTCTAGGTTTAATTATATGTATATGTATAAGCCATTATTCTGCACCGATTCACAATAACAACAGTTACAGCAATGACAGTTTTGACAGTATATGCCCAAAAGTGGTACATAAGAAAATTACCTATTCTTAAAAAGGATATATTATCAGAAATACATAATTATCTGACACTGAGTGATAGACAGGAGGGTGATGTTGCACTAAATGGGTCGATATTTCAATATATATATATATATATATATATATATATATATATATATATATATATATATATATATATATATATAATATGCCTTGTATTTATTTATTTTAAGAGAAACCTGGAAGTTCAAATACTGAAGGAAAAAGGGAATTTATTTAACAATAAAATGCTCTAACAAACCAGTATTTAATTTTTACTTAAAAATATATGCATTCTCATACTGTTTTTTATTGCCCCCACTTTATTATTTATATATTCCATAAAATAAACCAGCATTGCTTTTCAACTAGAGAATAGATTGAACCTCCAAAAAACATCATTAAAATATTAAGGACTAGATAACAAGTGGAGCAATAATCTATCGCTTACACGCAAACGTGGCCTCGTTATGAATAACTGGACATTACAAGTGGCTGGTTATTGCTACCGCAAGCTCACAGTAGCAATTAGCACTTAGAAAATTAACCAGAGATCAGATCTCTGGTTAATTTTATAAATGTCCCCCAAATGCCCCCAAACTTAAAGGGACACACAAGTCAAAATTAAATTTTAATGATTCAGATAGAGCATGCAATTTTAAAAAAAACTTTCCAATTTACTTCCAATAGCAAAATGTGTGCAGTCTTTTTACATTTTTGAGTCACCAGCTCCTACTGAGCATGTGCAAGAATACACCGAATATAATTATATGCATTTGTGATTGGCTGATGGCTGTCACATGATACAGAAGAAGTGGAAATAGACATAACTTTAAAATTTGTCAGAAACAAATCTACTACTCCTTTCCTGTTCAGACATAGGGGTCGAATTATCAATCTCAGAATGGAGCTTGATGCCCCTGTTTCCGCTTGAGCCTTCAGTCCGCCTGTTTGAATACGATCGTGTTGATTGACACCCCCTGCTAGTGGCCTCAAATCTGCTGGGGGCGGCCTTGCACAAGCAGTTCACAAGAACTGCTTGTGCAATGATATATCTATCGATGTGCGTATCATGTCCGCTCGCACTATGATAAATTGGCCCATAAGTACTATTGCATTGTCTTTTTATCATGCATTTGTTGATTATGTGACTCTATAAACTACAGGCCCAGAGGGAATTCACCCAAGGGTGTTAAAGGAATTTAGCACTGTTATAGACAAACCTCTACTCTTAATTTTTCAAGACTCATCCTCAGGCATGGTGCCCCAGGTTTGGCGTAAAGCTGATTTGGTGCCACTCTTCAAAAAGGGAAGCAGGGATTATCCAGGAAGCTATAGACCAGGAAGCTATAGACCAGTTAGTCTGACATCAATAGTGGGGAAGATATTTGAAGGGATTATAAGGGATTATATTGATGAGCATATTCGTGTAAACAAGATCATGAGTTCAAATCAGCACGGTTTTATGAGAAATAGATCATGTCAAACTAATCTAATTAGATTATATGAGGAAGGAAGTAAAAATATAGATAAAGGGGAATTAGTTGATGGGATATACTAAGATTTTGCAAAGGTATTTGATACAGTGCCACACGCGAGATTAATGCCCAAAATTAAGGGATTGGGAATAGCTGAAAATGTTAGCTAAATAAATAGCTAGATAAATATGTTAGCTAGATAAATAACTGGATAAAAGATAGGGAGCAACGAGTAGTAGTGAATGGATCATACTCAGATTGGACAAAGGTAATTAGTGGAGTCCCCCAGGGATCAGTACTGGGCCCTGTTCTTTTTAATATTTTTATAAATGACTTAGAGCAAGGATTAAATAGCGACATCTCTATTTTGCACTAAGTTAAGTAAGGTCATTAGGTCAGAGCAAGATGAACTTTCGTTACAAAGGGATCTGCAAAAATTAGAAGTATGGGCAGGTAAATGGAAAATGAGATTTAATACGGGAAAATGCAAGGTTCTACATTTTGGAAGTAAAAATAAGCAGGTAATTTATTATTTAAATAGGACAAGATTTAGCCAAACAGAGAAGGAAAGGGATTTTGGGACTAGTAATAGATAACAAGCTAAAGATGGGTGCACAATGCAAGGCAGCGACTTCAAAGGCTAATAAGATACTATCATGTATTAATAGAGGCATTGATTGGTCGGCGATGTTAGGGGCAGCAAATTAGGGGTACATAGCTATAATGTAGGTTACGGTGGTGTACGGAGCGGCAGATTAGGGGTTAATAATAAAATGCAGGGGTCAGCAATAGCGGGGGGCGGCAGATTAGGAGTTAATAAGTGTAAGGTTAGGGGTGTTTAGACTCGGGATACATGTTAGGGTGTTAGGTGCAGACTTAGAAAGTGTTTCCCCATAGGAAACAATGGGGCTGCGTTAGGAGCTGAACACTGCTTTTTTGCAGGTTTTAGGTTTTTTTTCAGCTCAAACTGCCCCATTGTTTCCTATGGGGGAATCGTGCACGAGCACGTTTTTTAAGCTGGCCGCGTCCGTAAGCAACGCTGGTATTGAGAGTTGAAGTGGCGGTAAATATGCCTGTACGCTCCCTTTTTGGAGCCTAACGCAGCCCTTCAGAAAACTCTAAATACCAGCGTTGTTTAAAAGGTGCGGGGGGGAAAAAAACACACGTCGCTAACTCACCCCTTCTAATGCAAAACTCTAAATCTAAGTGATAGATTCATTTTTTAATATATAGATTAATTTTTTTTTTTTTTTTTAACTTTTTATTGAGATTCAATTTTAGGGTATGCAACACATAAATGTCAGTTCAAAATATACAATGACATACAATATGTTACATCTTAGCTAACACATAGCTGAATCAAAAGACATTTGCAAAACCAATAAACATAATAAGTACCCATCAAGCTGTATGCCTCCCATAAAGAGAACTTATAAGGCCACTCATGGACCACAGATAATTGTAGAAAGATTTAACGTTAAAGAAGGCAACCAAGGACATTAGGAGACCACTTTTGGATCTCATATTATGAATCTGAATTTTCATACTTAATGATATATAGAGCTTGCTCTTATATCTGTAATTTGGTATGTAAATTTAAAAGAGAAACAGTAAACTTTTCCATAAGATATATTTTCACTATCAGGATAAGGTTTCTAGGGGATATATTTTCCCATGCTTACCAGGTAAGCCGAAGGTAATGGGGGAGGGAGATTAGGTTTATATAATGAGAAACGCTAAAGATTAGAATATAATATATGGAGGTTATGAGGTGATCCTTGAGTCTACCTTAATAAAACCTATTAGTTCCAGATAGTTAGAGGGAACAGTATTCTAAATAGTGTACATTAGACTAGATTAGAACCTCATCATAACTTAGGGTAAATAGTGAAATCGTACACTAAGGCCTCACAGTGTTCTATGTTTCTTCTAGGGCTAATAAAATATGGCTTATAGGTATATCTATTATTAAAAGAGCCAAACACTCTGGATGGATTTGATAGGTATATGATATTAAGAATAAAAGCATCTCAATATGAAAGTACCAAATAGACAATATGGTCATTCAAACTGGACAACAAAGATATTTATAATGTTACTGAGATGGATATTATTATCATAATAATGTTATTATTTACCTTAATATAGGCGGGCTAGGAGACAGTATGCAACTTTGCGTATAAAATATCCCAAAATGTAGCAAGATCAATATATATATAATACTTTTGCTAGGTCACCTCGGCCGCAGGCAACCCGGCTGAATGGGTAAAAAATATTAATAGTGTCTCAAATCTAGCACCGCCAGACTTATACAATAGCTCAAGCATTAGCGTACACCCACACCAAACTGTAATATTTTCACTTAATATTAGCCGATAGGTGTCTAGGGTGTATGTATAGGAACAGTCTCTCATATATTAAGGGTCTGATACACAGGGTGAGGGCTGTGCAGTCCTGCATAACCTAGGCTTCACTCAGTACAAAAAATCCAAAGTGAATCAGCTTAGAAGAAAGAGAAAACAAAAACCCTAACCATAATATCCCAAATATACATTATAGAACAAAAGAATTTCTATTAACTATAAAACATAGTGTATATAAACATTGTAGGAATAATTACTTATAGCAGCATTATGTGGTATGGTAAATCAAACTAGTAAGCTATCAAATGTCATACGTCTCAAACACAGTCATGGCATTAATCTGTAATAAGTATATAGGCATAGACAGGCCTTTATCATATATAGCTCACATCATAATATGATATTGATATAAGTCAGAGTATCCTGAACTTAGGGTACTAATGTGTGAGGAGAGGATGGAAGCAATAATTTATCTACCCCACTCCTTGTTCCAGTATTAAAAACCTGCTATGCCGTTCAAAGCAAAACAAATAACAACGGCTACTGCCAACTTAAACAGCATTATGGCACTTTTGAGTAAGGAGCCAAAGCATAAAGTGAGCACAAGGTGGTATAATGCACTTTTACACCACTCTAAACTATATTAAAGATCAGCAAGTCTTTTGGTAAAGTCAATAGGGATCCTGACTGTAGTAGTCAATAACGTTCATAGCTTTCAGATAGGAGGCAACAAATAATAGTCAGGTGTCAAGTGATAGGTATAACATTTATATGTAACGGAACATGGGTGCAGCGCTGCAAATTAGGCTGTAATGGGCAGCATCTCTCACGTTTTGAGGATTGCTCCTATCTATAGCAGATAAATTTACCCTATGCCGGTCTTATTCTGTTGTGGAAAGACACCCTCACTGACACTGAGCTCCCGTCGTATGTTCAGGACAAGACCACCAGAGCAAAGGTCATGGTAGGCTTTCTCAGTAGCAGTAGGTGCCAAACGGATGCTAAGACACGATGAATTCCCATGTTTGAAGTACCGCTGCTCAGGGACTCAGTAATAAACCTTCTGAACCGGAATCACTTTTAGTTTCCTCGCCACCACTTTCACATAGGCAAGCACCCCCTTAGCAGGCAATGCCGTTATTGCAGTCGGGTGTATGGGGATAGAGCTTCCCCAAGTAGCAGTCTCAGTACCATTGACCAATAAAGCTGACTTCACTTTCCTTTCTTGGGGTATAGTCCCCGGAGATTCTGCGGTGTCTGCCGGTGTGAACCTTAGCCGGTGGTTTTGTCTAGACTCCCTGTGCTCTCTTGGTAGGTGTATTTCCAGTGCGGTAGCATTGTTTGCTATCTCGATGCCTTTCATCATGTCCCGATCATCATCATTCCTCTCATCCCGCTCCCGTAGGGTTATGGTAATTAGTCTTGACTCGGCGCAATCTTGGGATGCATGTCGCATGTTCATGTTCTCGGACCATTGTGTGAGTAAGGTGCGGATTCCAACACAATGATGTCTCACTAGGTCACATAGGCTGTCCTCAAGTGTTCTCACCATCCTTATCGTTAAGAGTGAGTGTAATGGAACAGTTTCTTCAATGGGATTAGCGTACTCTGTATCAATTATCACTGCCTCTTGAACAATTTGATCAGCTGCCCGAATAAAGAAAAAAAAAATGCAAAGTCTATTTTCAGTTCTTCCAAGCTACACTAGGTCTTCTTAGTAAAGGGTCTGAATGATAAATCAAAAATGTACCAACTATTAAACCAAAAAGAACCCTAATAAACAATATTATAGCCGGGAGCTCTTGTAAAGTGCATCTAGTCGCTTTGGCAGTTAGCTCCGCCCCCTAGATTAATTTTTTACATAAATTCTTCATATATATAGTAGTTCTCCCCTTTGGTTTAATGTCTAGGTTTTAATGCAGACTTGGTATTTTTGGCCATAATTAACTTTTCCCCTCAAGGATATATCTTTTATTAACCATTTTAAATGAATACTCCTATTGTTATGATTTCCTATGACAATTTTATATGAAATATGTGTTTATGTTTTTAATGTTTTTAATTAACTCACTCAAACAAAGTATTAGTTATTAAGTTGTATAATTATTCGATATTATTTTTATGTATGGTTGCCTTTACAATATAGGTTTGCCAATACCGCCTTAATGCAACGTTCTATACCTCCTTAAATATAACCCATCTATTCTGACCAATGAGAAATTGGATACACCTTTAAAAAGGTGTACCTGTAGCAACAATCCCATCTTGAAAAAGCCCTGTAAAGGGAGACAAGCGTTGATGTTGGTTGCTATCTCTGAACATTAAAATATTGTTCCACAGCTTACAGTTGCTGCTACAGACTGATGCTGTTTGCTATCTGTGAACACTGAATACTTCATCTTTTTTGTGCTTACTTATGCAATAATACCACCAGTCTGATCTAAAGTGAGGATACTGAAGTTTGAATCAACTCTACCATCTACACTTACTACTCAGCACTTTTAAAAAGTATCCTGCCTGCTTCTCGGCACTTAAAGAGTGGATACTCTGTGGAACAAGGCAGCAAGAGTTTGAAGGCGATCGCACAAGGACCAATCAGATTGCTTACCCAAGCGGGCGCCCATATAGGTGACGTCACTCCGCCACTGCGGTCATTTCTCAGAATTGAGAGCCACATTGTTTGGGGGTAAGCCTGTATCTCCTAACACAAAACAACTCCTTATCTGGATTGCTCAAGGTACATTGGTCAAAAGGAGATACACTTTTTGACTGTTTTAATTTATATATTTGTGGTGGCAACCTTTTTCAGTCACGGAGACGTCCGTTTTTAGTTCCATAGTGTATTTTTATTACTAATTTGTCCTGTTGTTTGTCCATTAAATTTTAGGCAGAGCCTTGATTAGCACTCAAATATTGTTGTCATCATTTATCACTTAGTTTTTGATGTTCTTTTTGTAATTTTGATCTTGCATAGAATATTCGCAAGTGTGAACATTTCACTGTCACGCCACATTATTATTATTATTAAATATTCCCCTTCACACCAATTTTTTATGTGTTTACACTTTTCTAAGGCCTAGATTTAGAGTTGGGCGGTAGCCGTCAAAACCAGCGTTAGAGGCTCCTAACGCTGGTTTTTACCGCCCTCTGGTATTTGGAGTCAGTCATTAAAGGGTCTAACGCTCACTTTCCAGCCGCGACTTTTACATACCGCAGATCCCCTTACGTCAATTGCGTATCCTATCTTTTCAATGGGATCTTTCTAACTCCGGTATTTAGAGTCTTGGCTGAAGTGAGCGTTAGAAATCTAACGACAAAACTCCAGCCGCAGAAAAAAGTCAGTAGTTAAGAGCTTTCTGTGCTAACGCTGGTTTATAAAGCTCTTAACTACTGTGCTCTAAAGTACACTAACACCCATAAACTACCTATGTACCCCTAAACTACCTATGTACCCCAAGGTCCCCCCACATCGCCGCCACTCGATTAAATTTTTTAACCCCTAATCTGCCGACCGCCACCTACGTTATACTTATGTACCCCTAATCTGCTGCCCCTAACACCGCCAACCCCTATATTATATTTATTAACCCCTAACTTGCACCCCACAACGTCGCCGCCAGCTACCTACAATAATTAACCCCTAATCTGCCGACCGCAAAGCGCCGCTACTTATGTTATCCTTATGTACCCCTAAACTGCTGCCCCTAACACCGCCAACCCCTATATTATATTTATTAACCCCTAACCTGCCCCTCACAACGTCGCTGCCAGCTACATACAATAATTAACCCCTAATCTGCCGACCGCCACCTACGTTATCCTTATGTACCCCTAATCTGCTGCCCCTAACACCGCGGACCCCTATATTATATTTATTAGCCGCTAATCTGCCCCCCTCAACGTCGCCTCCACCTGCCTACATTTATTAACCCCTAATCTGCCGAGCGGATCTCACCGCTACTATAATAAAGTTATTAACCCCTAATCCGCCTCACTCCCGCCTCAATAACCCTATAATAAATAGTATTAACCCCTAATCTGCCCTCCCTAACATCGCCGACACCTAACTTCAATTATTAACCCCTAATCTGCCAACCGAATCTCGCCGCTACTGTAATAAATGGATTAACCCCTAAAGCTTAGTCTAACCCTAACCCTAACACCCCCCTAAATTAAATATAATTTAAATCTAACGAAATAAATTAACTCTTATTAAATAAATTATTCCTATTTAAAGCTAAATACTTACCTGTAAAATAAATCCTAATATAGCTACAATATAAATTATAGTTATATTATAGCTATTTTAGGATTTATATTTATTTTGCAGGTAACTTTGTATTTATTTTAACCAGGTACAATAGCTATTAAATAGTTAAGAACTATTTAATAGCTAAAATAGTTAAAATAATTACAAAATTACCTGTAAAATAAATCCTAACCTAAGTTACAATAAACCTAACACTACACTATCAATAAATTAATTAAATAAAATACCTACAATTACCTACAATTAAACCTAACTCTACACTATCAATACATTAATTAAATACAATATCTACAAATAAATACAATGAAATAAACTAACTAAAGTACAAAAAATAAAAAAGATCTAAGTTACAAAAAATAAAAAAATATTTACAAACATCAGAAAAATATTACAACAATTTTAAACTAATTACACCTACTCTAAGCCCCCTAATAAAATAACAAAGACCCCCAAAATAAAAAAATGCCCTACCCTATTCTAAATTACAAAAGTTCAAAGCTCTTTTACCTTACCAGCCCTGAACAGGGCCCTTTGCGGGGCATGCCCCAAAGAATTCAGCTCTTTTGCCTGTAAAAAAAACACATACAATACCCCCCCCCCAACATTACAACCCACCACCCACATACCCCTAATCTAACCCAAACCCCCCTTAAATAAACCTAACACTAAGCCCCTGAAGATCTTCCTACCTTATCTTCACCATGCCAGGTTCACCGATCGATCCAGAAGAGCTCCTCCGATGTCTTGATCCAAGCCCAAGCGGGGGGCTGAAGATGTCCATGATCCGGCTGAAGTCTTCATCCAAGCGGGAGCTGAAGAGGTCCATGATCCGGCTGAAGTCTTCATCCAAGCGGGAGCTGAAGAGGTCCATGATCCGGCTGAAGTCTTCTATCAATGGCATCTTCAATCTTCTTTCTTCTGGATCCATGTTCATCCCGCCGACGCGGAACATCCATCTTCACCGACGACTTCCAGACGAATGACGGTTCCTTTAAGGGACGTCATTCAAGATGGCGTCCCTCGAATTCCGATTGGCTGATAGGATTCTATCAGCCAATCGGAATTAAGGTAGGAAAATCCGATCAGCCAATCAGATTGAGCTCGCATTCTATTGGCTGATCGGAACAGCCAATAGAATGTGAGCTCAATCTGATTGGCTGATTGAATCAGCCAATCGGATTGAACTTAATTCTGATTGGCTGATTCCATCAGCCAATCAGAATTTTCCTACCTTAATTCCGATTGGCTGATAGAATCCTATCAGTCAATCGGAATTCAAGGGACGCCATCTTGGATGACGTCATTCATCGGGAAGTCGTCGGTGAAGATGGATGTTCCGCATCGGCGGGATGAACATGGATCCGAAAGAAAGAAGATTGAAGATGCCGTTGATAGAAGACTTCAGCCGGATCATGGACCTCTTCAGCTCCCGCTTGGATGAAGACTTCAGCCGGATCATGGACATCTTCAGCCCCCCGCTTGGGCTTGGATCAAGACATTGGAGGAGCTCTTCTGGATCGATCAGTGAACCTGGTATGGTGAAGATAAGGTAGGAAGATCTTCAGGGGCTTAGTGTTAGGTTTATTTAAGGGGGGTTTGGGTTAGATTAGGGGTATGTGGGTGGTGGGTTGTAATGTTGGGGGGGGGTCTTGTATGTGTTTTTTTTACAGGCAAAAGAGCTGAATTCTTTGGGGCATGCCCCGCAAAGGGCCCTGTTCAGGGCTGGTAAGGTACAAGAGCTTTAAACTTTTGTAATTTAGAACAGGGTAGGGCATTTTTTTATTTTGGGGGTCTTTGTTATTTTATTAGGGGGCTTAGAGTAGGTGTAATTAGTTTAAAATTGTTGTAATATTTTTCTGATGTTTTTAAATATTTTTTTATTTTTTGTAACAGTTCTTTTTTATTTTTTGTACTTTAGTTAGTTTATTTCATTGTATTTATTTGTAGATATTGTATTTAATTAATGTATTGATAGTGTAGTGTTAGGTTTAATTGTAGATAATTGTAGGTATTTTATTTAATTAATTTATTGATAGTGTAGTGTTAGGTTTAATTGTAACTTAGGTTAGGATTTATTTTACAGGTAATTTTGTAATTATTTTAACTATTTTAGCTATTAAATAGTTCTTAACTATTTAATAGCTATTGTACCTGGTTAAAATAAATACAAAGTTACCTGTAAAATAAAAATAAATCCTAAAATAGCTATAATATAATTATAATTTATATTGCAGCTATATTAGGATTTATTTTACAGGTAAGTATTTAGCTTTAAATAGGAATAATTTATTTAATAAGAGTTAATTTATTTCGTTAGATTTAAATTATATTTACCTTAGGGGGGGTGTTAGTGTTAGGGTTAGACTTAGCTTTAGGGGTTAATACATTTATTAGAATAGCGGTGAGCTCCAGTCGGCAGATTAGGGGTTAATGTTTGAAGTTTGGTGTCGGCGATGTTAGGGAGGGCAGATTAGGGGTTAATACTATTTATTATAGAGTTATTGAGGCGGGAGTGAGGCAGATTAGGGGTTAATAACTTTATTATAATAGCGGTTAATAAGTGTAGGCAGGTGGAGGCGACGTTGTGGTGGCCAGATTAGGGGTTAATAAATATAATATAGGGGTCGGCGGTGTTAGGGGCAGCAGATTAGGGGTACATAGGGATAATGTAAGTAGCGGCGGTGTACGGAGCGGCAGATTAAGGGTTAAAAAAAATATGCAGGTGTCAGCGATAGCGGGGGCGGCAGAATAGGGGTTAATAAGTGTAAGGTTAGGGGTGTTTAGACTCGGGGTTCATGTTAGGGTGTTAGGTGCAGACGTAGGAAGTGTTTCCCCATAGCAAACAATGGGGCTGCGTTAGGAGCTGAACGCGGCTTTTTTGCAGGTGTAAGGTTTTTTTTCAGCTCAAACAGCCCCATTGTTTTCTATGGGGGAATCGTGCACGAGCACGTTTTTTAAGCTGGCCGCGTCCGCTGGTATCGAGAGTTGAAGTTGCATTAAATATGCTCTACGCTCCTTTTTTGGAGCCTAACGCAGCCATTCTATGAACTCTCAATACCAGCGGTATTTAAAAGGTGCGTCCAGAAAAAAGCCAGCGTTAGCTACGCACCCCTTTGGCCGCAGAACTCTAAATATAGGCGTATGTAATTTATAATTTACACCCACCTATAAGGTTTTTCACTTCATTACTAGCACTATAAGCACCTTTAGCTATAGCGCTCCTGTCTACTGTAATTCCTATTAGTAATGAAATAAAGCTTCTCCACTTGAACAGACTGTGTATACTCAGGGCTGATTTAAACAGCCAATAGGATTTCAGAAGCTCTCATCCTATTGGCTGATTTGAAAATGTCAGCCAATAGAAATGCAAGGTACCCCATATTTAATGGGTAACTTGCATTCAAGCTTCAGTGTATGGTGGTGACCGTATGAAGAGGATCCTCCACGCTGGATTTCCGTGCCTCCACAGCTCCGCGCCTCCATAGCTCCGCGACACGGGATGAAGATAGAAGATGCTGCCTGGATGAAGACTTCTCGCTGCCTGGATGAAGATGGATGTCCGGACATCACAAACCGTGAGTAGATTTCCTGGGGTTAGTGTTAGTTTTTTTTGTTTTTTTTTGGGGTGGATTTTTGTTTTAGTTTAGAGATGGGCAGTAAAAGAGCTGAATGCCCTTTTAAGGGCAATACAAGAGCTGAATGCCCTTTTAAGAGGAATGCCAATACAAATGTCCCTTTAGGGTCAATGGGTAGCTTAGGTTTTTTTATTTTGGGGGGTTGGTTGGGTGGGGGGTTTTACTTTTAGGGGGGACTTTGTAATTTTTTATGTAAAAGAGCTGTTAACTTAGGGCAATGCCCTACAAAAGGCCCTTTTAAGGGCTATTGGTAGTTTATTGTAAGGTTTGGGGATGTTTTTATTTTGGGGGGCTTTTTTGTTTTTATAGGGCTATAAGATTAGGTTTCATTTTTATTCGCCTAGATTTAGAGTTTTGTCGGTAAAGACCCCGCGTAGCTAACGCAGCTTTTTTTCCCAACGCACCTTTAAGATAATGCTGGTATTTTGAGTTGTCTGAGGGACTGCGTTAGGCTCCAAAAAGGGTGCATTGAGCCGAATGTACCGCCACTTCAACCCTCAATACCAGTGTTGCTTACGGTAGCGGTAAGCTGGCAAAAAGTGCTTGTGCACGATTCCCCCATAGGAAACAATGGGGCAGTTGGTATGAAAAAAAACCTAACACCTGCAAAAAAGCAGTGTTAAGCTCCCAACGCAGCCCCATTGTTTCCTATGGGGAAACACTCTCTAAGTCTGTACCTAACACCCTAACATGAACCCTGAGTCTAAACACCCCTAACCTTACAATTATTAAACCCTAATCTGCCACCCCCGCTATCGCTGACACCTGCATTATACTATTAACCCCTAATCTGCCGCTCCGGACACCGCCGCAACCTACATTATACCTATGTACCCCTAATCTGCTGCCCCTAACAACGCCGACACCTATATTATATTTATTAACCCCTAATCTGCCCCCCCAACGTCGCCGCTACCTTACCTACACTTTTTAACCCCTAATCTGCCGACCAGACCTCGCCGCTACTCTAATAAAGTTATTAACCCCTAAAGCTAAGTCTAACCCTAACCCTAACACCCCCTAAATTAAATATAATTTTAATCAAACAAAATAAATGAAATCTTATTAACTAAAGTATTCCTATTTAAAACTAAATACTTACCTGTAAAATAAACCCTAATATAGCTACAATATAACGAATAATTATATTGTAGCTATTTTAGGATTTATATTTATTTTACAGGCAACTTTGTATTTATTTTAACTAGGTACAATAGCTATTAAATAGTTATTAACTATTTTATGTAATGTTAGATTTTTTTAATCTTTTCGTAGTATTAGGTTTATTTAAATTTGTAATTTAGGTTTTTTATTTTTTGCAGTGTTAGGTTTTTTTAATCATGTAATTTAGGATTTTTATTTGGTAGTTTTTTTATTTTATTAGAATAGTTATGTTAATTTATAGTTTTAGCTTATTTTTTTTAAGTTCACATGTAAGTTTTTATTTAAAAAACTTTTAATTTAAAGTTAAAGGGTTTTAGGTTTAGTGTTTTGCGATGTGGGGGGCCGGGGGTTTAGGGGTTAATAGGTTTAGTTTATTAGTTACGATGTGGGGGGCTGATGGATTACAGGTTAATAGGTTTAGTTTATTAGTTGCAATGTGGGGGACTGGAGGTTTAGGGGTTAATACTTTATTATAGTGTTGGCAATATGGGGGGTCACCGGTTTAGGGGTTACTAGATTTATTTAGTGTTGGCATTGTGGGGGGTTGGTTTAGGGGATAATAGGTTTATTTTAGTGTCGGTGATTTGGGTGGGCAGCAGATTAGGGGTTAATAGGTTTAATATAGTATTTGAGATACGGGAGGGTGAAGGTTTAGGGGTTTATAGGTAGTTTATGGATGTTAGGGTACTTTGTAACATTTTAGTTATGAGTTTTGTGAAACATTTTTGTTTTGCAAAATCCATAACTACTGGTCAAAGATCGCGGAATGGATCGTGTCGGTATAGGCTGTAATGCAAGCATTTTAGCCGGACTGCACAACCTGTAATACGGCGCTATGGAAAATCCTGCACTCAAACGTCATTTTTTGAGTGCGGAATGGAGGGTTGCGTTAAGGCTAAAATGCTTGCGGTATAGCTATACCACCATGACTTAAATGCTTGCGGTATAGCAGTTCTGCACCATAACGCAAAACTTGTAATCTAGCCGATTCTTATCAGCCATTACTGCAGCTGGATAATCAAAGTAGAGGCTTAAAAATAATTTCAGTCAACCGATGGCACACTCGAGTGAAAACACAACCCAATTGGTAGTTAGAAGTAAGTTCTATGGGAACTCGTATTGGCTCAGGTTCCCGGAGGTGGGCAGAGTTGGACAACTGCAAACACCTCCAGTAGTCAAACACAGCATTCTTTTGAGAACTCGTATTGGTTCAGGTTCCCGGAGATGGCCAGTTGCGACCACCTCCAGTAGTCAAACACAGCTATGTACGCTTCACCCTTAGTTCATCAGGCTTCTTCCGGGGGATTGCCGATTCTTTCTTCTACTTGAATTTTGCTACCCTCTCATTGTGCATGGGCACACATTACATCACTGCATTCCACATATGTTGTAAAGTATGTGTGGAATGCAGTGATGTATATGTGCTAGATAGTAAATCTCAACGCTTTGTCTGTGCATGCTTGATGCACGCACCCTCGATATGTAAATAAAATTAACTAAACAGTTTCTCCAACAGTAATTTTCTGCTCTAAATATCATCACAATTAAAGGTTACTCCTAAATTCATTAACTAAAATAAAATTAACTAAACAGTTTCTCCAACAGTCATTTGTAGCTCCATATATCACAATTAAAGGTTACTTCTAAATTCATTAACTGTAAGTTAATAAATTTAGGAGTAAACTTTAAAGGGCCATAATACCCAAATGTTTAAACACTTGAAAGTGATGCAGTATAGCTGTAAAAAGCTGACTAGAAAATATCACCTGAACATCTTTATGTAAAAAAGAAAGATATTTTACCTCAAAAGTTTCTCAGTAGCCACATCCCATTGTAAAGGACTTCTAAGGACACATTGTTTATACAGTTTGTGCAACCCATTAAATGTTATATCTATATTAACACTATAAGATATATATAGTGTATATCTATATTAACACTATAAGATATAAGAATTGTGCGTGTATTGTGTTACACACATATCAGACCCTCCACACTACAACACACAATCCAACTCATAAGGATAGCTGAGTCCTTGCCCTTTTTGAGGCGCTCCTCTAGTACCTTCTTTTCTTTTGTATCTCTCTCTCTGGTAACTAGGGACCAGAACCACTTAAGGAGCTACAGGACACAAGTTAAGCACTGTCTGATATATTCTTTACTATAAAGGACTTCTAAGCAACAAATCAGTATGCCTGTCCCGGGACAGCGGAAAGAGCGAGCCTTCGTGCACACTCATCTTATTTCCCTATTCAGTGTAAGGAAGTTTACTATGAAATGAGAGTTAAGTTAAATCTCATGAGATCACAGTAAAAGAGTTCATAACCTCAGCACTGTTGATGCTTATTGGCTGCTGTTCATTTCTTCATTTTTTATTTACCTGCAGCTGCGAACAGCTGAAGTATAACTTTTTACACAGAACTTACTCTGCTGAGCCGAGGAAATTGTGAGGTAAAATATCTTCCTTTTTTACATAGAGATGCTCAGCTTTTTACAGTTATACTGCATCAGTTTCAAGTGATTTAGCATATGAGTATTATGTCCCTTTAATTGTGATGATATATGGAGCTGCAAATGACTGTTGGAGAAACTGTTTAGTTAATTTTATTTACATATCGAGGGTGTGTGCAGAACACATGCGCAGACAAAGCTTTGAGATTTGATATCTAGCCATCAAATTTTGCTACCTCTCTCAGTGCTCATGAGTGCACATACGTCACTGCATTCCACATATGCTTCACAACATTTGGAATGCAGTAAAGTAATGACTGTGCATGCGCAATACAAGAGTAGCAAAATTCGACAGGTAGCAACATTTGTCAGAACACTGGCTCAGTCTAATTGGATAACATCACTAATGCTCTATTTATGTGGGATACTCTGCCTTCTATTTAGCATGCCTGGGAGAAATTACAATTTTTTTACTCAAAAGGTCATCAGATAAGCAGATGCTACAGAAACCAATAGCTAATGAAATACGAGTATTTCACTCTTTAAAGAGAACAAAGCAAAATATATTTACCATATCTTGAGAACATGGATAAAAGGTTTGGTTGGAGCATGTGATACCATTCTAAGGCCTAGATTTGGAGTTTGGCTGTAGATGGGCTGTTAACGCTCCGCGGGCTTTTTTCTGGCCGCACCATAAAATTAACTCTGGTATCGAGAGTTCCAAAAAATGCTGCGTTAGGCTCCAAAAAAGGAGCGTAGAGCATTTTTACCGCAAACACCGCAAAACACCGCAAACACCTGCAAAAAAGCTGCGTTCAGCTCCTAACGCAGCCCCATTGTTTCCTATAGGGAAACACTTCCTACGTCTGCACCTAACACTCTAACATGTACCCCGAGTCTAAACACCCCTAACCTTACACTTATTAACCCCTAATCTGCCGCCCCCGCTATCGCTGACCCCTGCATTATATTATTAACCCCTAATCTTCCGCTCCGTAAACCGCCGCAACTTACATTATCCCTATGTACCCCGAGTCTAAACACCCCTAACCTTACACTTATTAACCCCTAATCTGCCGCCCCCGCTATCGCTGACCCCTGCATTATATTATTAACCCCTAATCTTCCGCTCCGTAAACCGCCGCAACTTACATTATCCCTATGTACCCCTAATCTGCTGCCCCTAACACCGCCGACCCCTATATTATATTTATTAACCCCTAACCTGCCCCCCACAACGTCGCCGCCAGCTACTTACAATAATTAACCCCTAATCTGCCGACCGCTAAGCGCTGCCACCTACATTATCCTTATGTACCCCTAATCTGCTGCCCCTAACACCGCCGACCCCTATATTATATTTATTAACCCCTAATCTACCCCCCTCAACGTCGCCGACACCTGCCTACACTTATTAACCCCTAATCTGCCGAGCAGACCTGAGCGCTACTATAATAAAGTTATTAACCCCTAATCCGCCTCACTAACCCTATCATAAATAGTATTAACCCCTAATCTGCCCTCCCTAACATCGCCGACACCTAACTTCAATTATTAACCCCTAATCTGACGACCGGAGCTCACCGCTACTATAATAAATGGATTAACCCCTAAAGCTAAGTCTAACCCTAACACTAACACCCCCCTAAGTTAAATATAATTTAAATCTAACGAAATTAATTAACTCTTATTAAATAAATTATTCCTATTTAAAGCTAAATACTTACCTGTAAAATAAACCCTAATATAGCTACAATATAAATTATAATTATATTATAGCTATTTTAGGATTAATATTTATTTTACAGGCAACTTTGTAATTATTTTAACCAGGTACAATAGCTATTAAATAGTTAAGAACTATTTAATAGTTACCTAGTTAAAATAATAACAAAATTACCTGTAAAATAAGTCCTAACCTAAGTTAAAATTAAACCTAACACTATCCTATCAATAAATTAATTAAATAAAATACCTACAATTACCTACAATAAAACCTAACACTACACTATCAATAAATTAATTAAATACAATTGCTACAAATAAATACAATTACATAAACTAACTAAAGTACAAAAAATAAAAAAGAACTAAGTTACAAAAAATAAAAAAATATTTACAAACATAAGAAAAATATTACAACAATTTTAAACTAATTACACCTACTCTAAGCCCCCTAATAAAATAACAAAGACCCCCAAAATAAAAAAAATGCCCTACCCTATTCTAAATTAATAAATTTAAAAGCTCTTTTACCTTACCAGCCCTGAACAGGGCCCTTTGCGGGGCATGCCCCAAGAAAATCAGCTCTTTTGCCTGTAAAAAAAAACATACAATACCCCCCCCCAACATTACAACCCACCACCCACATACCCCTAATCTAACCCAAACCCCCCTTAAATAAACCTAACACTAAGCCCAAGAAGATCATCCTACCTTGTCTTCACCATACCAGGTTCACCAATCGGTCCAGAAGAGCTCCTCCGATGTCCTTATCCAAGCCCAAGCGGGGGGCTGAAGAGGTCCATGATCCGGCTGAAGTCTTCATCCAAGCGGGGCAGAAGAGTTCTTCCATCCGATTGAAGTCTTCATCCAAGCGGCATCCATCCGGAGCGAAGCGGCAGCATCCTGAAGGCCTCCACCGCGGAACATCCATCCTGGCCGACGACTGAACGACGAATGACGGTTCCTTTAAATAACGTCATCCAAGATGGCGTCCCACGAATTCCGATTGGCTGATAGGATTCTATCAGCCAATCGGAATTAAGGTAGGAATATTCTGATTGGCTGATGGAATCAGCCAATCAGAATCAAGTTCAATCCGATTGGCTGATCCAATCAGCCAATCAGATTGAGCTCGCATTCTATTGGCTGATCGGAACAGCCAATAGAATGCGAGCTCAATCTGATTGGCTGATTGGATCAGCCAATCGGATTGAACTTGATTCTGATTGGCTGATTCCATCAGCCAATCAGAATATTCCTACCTTAATTCCGATTGGCTGATAGAATCCTATCAGCCAATCGGAATTCGAGGGACGCCATCTTGGATGACGTCCCTTAAAGGAACCGTCATTCGTCGGGAAACGCCGGAAGAAGAGGATGGATCCGCGTCGGCTGCTTCAACATGGACCCGCTCCGCACCGGATGGAAGAAGATCGAAGATGCCGCTTGGATGAAGATGTTTGCCGGTCCGGATGTCCTCTTCTTGCCGGATAGGAGGAAGACTTTGGACCCTCTTCTGGACTTCTTCAGTGGATGTCTAGCCCCCGCTTGGGTTGGATGAAGATATCAGAGCCAGGACCGATCGGTGATACCCGGTGAGGTGAAGACAAGGTAGGAAGATCTCCAGGGGCTTAGTGTTAGGTTTATTTAAGGGGGGTTTGGGTTAGATTAGGGGTATGTGGGTGGTGGGTTGTAATGTTGGGGGGGGGGGGTATTGTATGTTTTTTTTTACAGGCAAAAGAGCTGAATTTCTTGGGGCATGCCCCGCAAAGGGCCCTGTTCAGGGCTGGTAAGGTAAAAGAGCTTTTAAATTTATTAATTTAGAATAGGGTAGGGCATTTTTTATTTTGGGGGTCTTTGTTATTTTATTAGGGGGCTTAGAGTAGGTGTAATTAGTTTAAAATTGTTGTAATATTTTTCTTATGTTGGTAAATATTTTTTTATTTTTTGTAACTTAGTTCTTTTTTATTTTTTGTACTTTAGTTAGTTTATGTAATTGTAGTTATTTGTAGAAATTGTATTTAATGTATTTATTGATAGTGTAGTGTTAGGTTTTATTGTAGGTAATTGTAGGTATTTTATTTAATTAATTTATTGATAGGGTAGTGTTAGGTTTAATTATAACTTATGTTAGGACTTATTTTACAGGTAATTTTGTTATTATTTTAACTAGGTAACTATTAAATAGTTCTTAACTATTTAATAGCTATTGTACCTGGTTAAAATAAATACAAAGTTGCCTGAAAAAATAAATATTAATCCTAAAATAGCTACAATGTAATTATAATTTATATTGTAGCTATATTAGGATTTATTTTACAGGTAAGTATTTATCTTTAAATAGGAATATGTATTTAATAAGAGTTAATTAATTTCGTTAGATTTAAATTATATTTAAGTTAGGGGGGTGTTAGTGTTAGGGTTAGACTTAGCTTTAGGGGTTAATCCATTTATTATAGTAGCGGTGAGCTCCGGTCGTCAGATTAGGGGTTAATAATTGAAGTTAGGTGTCGGCGATGTTAGGGAGGGCAGATTAGGGGTTAATACTATTTATGATAGGGTTAGTGAGGCGGATTAGGGGTAAATAACTTTATTATAGTAGCGCTCAGGTCCGCTCGGCAGATTAGGGGTTAATAAGTGTAGGCAGGTGGAGGCGACGTTGAGGGGGGCAGATTAGGGGTTAATAAATATAATATAGGGGTCGGCGGTGTTAGGGGCAGCAGATTAGGTGTACATAAGGATAACGTAGGTGGCGGTCGGCAGATTAGGGGTTAAAAAATTTTTATTGAGTTGCGGCGATGTGGGGGGACCTCAGTTTAGGGGTACATAGGTAGTTTATGGGTGTTAGTGTACTTTAGGGTACAGTAGTTAAGAGCTTTATGAACCGGCGTTAGCCCAGAAAGCTCTTAACTCCTGCTTTTTTTCGGCGGCTGGAGTTTTGTCGTTAGAGCTCTAACGCTCACTTCAGAAACGACTCTAAATACCGGTGTTAGAAAGATCCCATTGAAAAGATAGGATACGCAAATGGCGTAGGGGGATCTGCGGTATGGAAAAGTCGCGGCTGAAAAGTGAGCGTTAGACCCTATTTTGAGTGACTCCAAATACCGGCGGTAGCCTAAAACCAGCGTTAGGAGCCTCTAACGCTGGTTTTCACGGCTACCGCCAAACTCCAAATCTAGGCCTAAGTTTTCCTTAATATGACAAGAATAAACAATGGAATGTTTTCACTGTTATTGGAGCTATTGTTAATTATAAAAAAGGAGCTAAATTAATTTCCACATTAAGACCAAGAAGTGTTAATGCTTTTAGATTCAACTTGCCACTGTAGTGGCAAGATCCACTTGCATTGTAGTTGGGGTAATTTTTGATAAACATTGTCTCCCATCTAATGCATATTGAGTAATTCTAATCCTCTAAATTTGAAAACTTTCTGATCACTATTATGATGTTCAAAAAAATGTCTAGCAACACTACTGGTTTTAATACTTTTTTTTTAATGTTCCTTTTATGTTTTTTATGACATATATATATATATATGTATATACAGTATATATATAAAACACAGGAATGGACCGCACTCACAGACTATATATATATATATATATATATATATATATATATATATATATATATATATATATATATATATATATAGATAGATAGATAGATAGATAGAGAGTGGGAGAGAGATCTCTATTCTACCTCTCTGATTATGCTATTCATGTAGAGATATCGTACTGTTAAAAAATGACAGTCTTTTACCTAATCCATCAATCCATCCTAGTGGATTAATTTGCTGAAAAAAAATTGACTGACACTTTTCCATAGAATTTAGTAAAGTATTTTTATATTAAATGTACTAAATGGATTAATTTTGAAGGAGCCATTATAACGAAAAGCTTTTAAGTCATTACCTGATCCCTGGAGATAAACCCATATGTTGTTTATTCTTTAGCCAATCAAAAATTATTTGATTTTTCATATTAGTTGCTGTTTGAGAATGTAATCAGCTGAACCAGTATTATCCTAGCTAAGGCCCACAACTGACAAGGTGACTCTTCAGTACATTTTATATTGCCATGGCAAATCCTCCCTCTGCGTATACTCATGTGTGACATAACACAATAGGATTCTATATGGACATCATATAAATGTGTCTGCACGAGAGTGTGATTCTCTTATTTTGCTAAAAGATTGTTTATCTTAATTTTTCTTATGTGAAACAGTGTTTTTTATTTTAATTAATAGCTTTTTTGTTTGTTTAACCCCTAAAGTACCAAAGTGCAAAGCACATTACATTAACATAAAGTAAAACAAAGCCTAAAACTAGGGAGAGGTGATCAGTTAAGTTGTGAAAGCATGGGAATGCTGGTGTCACTCTCGGATGAGGTGGGTTTGGATCTCAGGAGCAGAGGTGTCTGATTTTGGCGTTTTCAGAGAGTAAAAAGAATCCAGTGAAACATGCTTCTCTGGCTGGCTGCTATTTTTAGGCATAACAAAGCTGAATGCAGATAATATTTTATAAAGAGAAATAAATGGTACAAAGTAGATTAGTAGTGATACACTGGACCTAAAATACTTGGAGACCGTGACAGGATACAGGACTATAGTCTGGTAGGTCTGTGGCTGGCACCTCTGTAGCATACACCAACACCAAGTCTGGAGTAATTGAATAGGATTCTATCAGCCAATCGGAATCTAAGGGACGCCATCTTGGATGAGGTCACTTAAAGGTACCTTCATTCTGTTTTAGTCGTCGGATGAAAAGGATGCTCCGCGTCGGATGTCTTGAAAATGGACCCTGCTCCACGCCGGATTGGATGAAGTTAGAAGATGCTGTCTGGGTGAAGACTTCTGCCCGTCTGGAGGACCACTTCTGTCCGGCTTGGATGAAGACTTCTGCCCGTCTGGAGGAACACTTTGCCCGGCTTGGATGAAGACGTCTCCCTGTAGGTCAATCTTCAGGGGGTTATTGTTAGGTTTTTTTAAGGGTGCATTGGGTGGGTTTTAGCTAGTATTTTATTTGGGGGGTTGGTTGTGTGGGTGGTGGGTTTTACTGTTGGGGGGTTGTTTGTATTTTTTTCAGATAAAAAAGCCGATTACTTTGGGGCAATGCCACGCAAAGGGCCCTTTTAAGGGCTATTGGTAGTTTAGTTTAGGGTAGGGTTTTTTTTATTTTGGGGGGGCTTTTTTTATTTTAATAGGGCTATTAGATTTGGTGTAGTTAGTTTAAATTTCTGTAATTTGTTTATTATTTTCTTTAAAATAGTGGGGGGTTTTGTACTTTAGCTAATTTAATTTAATGTAGGTAATTGTATTTAATATAGTTAATTTTTTTTAATTATAGTGTAGTGTTAGGTGTTAGTGTAACATAGGTTAGGTTTTATTTTACAGGTAAATTTGTCTTTAGTTTAACTAGGTAGTTATTAAATAGTAAATAACTATTTAATAACTATTCTACATGTTTAAAATAAATACAAACTTGCTTGTAAAATAAAAATAAATCCTAAAATAGCTACAATGTAACTATTGTTACAATGTAATGTACTATTGTTATATTGTACCTAGCTTAGGGTTTATTTTACAGGTAAGTATTAAGTTTTAAATAGGAATAATTTAGTTAATGATAGAAATATTTATTTAGATGTATTTAAATTATATTTAAGTTAGGGGGTGTTAGGTTTAGGGTTAGACTTAGGTTTAGGGGTTAATAACATTAATATAGTGGCGGCGACGTTGGGGGCGGCAGATTAGGGGTTAATAAATGTAGGTAGGTGGCGGCGATGTTAGGCCGGCAGATTAGGGGTTAATAATATTTAACTAATGTTTGAGAGGCGGGAGTGTGGTGGTTTAGGGGTTAATATGTTTATTATAGTGGCGGCAACATTGGGGACGGCAGATTAGGGGTTAATAAATATAATGTAGGTGTCGGCGATGTTGGGGTCAGCAGATTAGGGGTTCATACATATAATGTAGGTGGCGGAGGTGTCCGGAGCGGCAGATTAGGGTTTCAAATTTTTATTTGAGTATTTGCGATGCGGGAGGGCCTCGGTTTAGGGGTTAATAGGTAGTTTATGGGAGTTAGTGAACTTTTTAGCACTTTAGTTATGAGTTTTATGTTACGGCGTTGTACCATAAAACTCATAACTACTGACTTTAGAATGCGTTAGGACTCTTGGAGGTAGATGTTGTACCACTCACTTTTTGGCCTCCCAGGACAGACTCGTAATATCAGCGCTATGGAAGTCCCATAGAAAAAGGACTTATGAAGTTTACGTAAGTCGTTTTGCAGTAAAGCCAAAGAAGTGTCCGGTGACCCTAAACCTTCAAGACTCATAATAGCAGCGGGCATAAAAAAGCAGCATTAGGACCTCTTTAATGCTGCTTTTTTACCCTAACGCACAACTCGTAATCTAGCCGAAAGTAATTTGCCAAAAAATTATGCACCACAAAATGAAACAGAAAAAAAAGATAAGATACAGGAAAAACAAAGATGCATAAGGCAATAGATGGAACCACATAAAAGAGCCCCTCATTAAAAGTAGCTATCATGGTTATGAATAAACATTTTGTGAAAGGTTGCAGATAACTAAAGAGCATGTAAACTCCTGGTAGCTATCCAGCTGTTTTGTCTGAGCCTGAAATTGATCCTGAGAACTCCAGTTTCTGAGTCATTTGCCTTCCCACTTCACCCACTGGAGGGCTCTTGCTCAGTGTGAGGATTCATGGGCCCTACTGCCTGAACTGGCTGCCTGGCTCTTTGGCTCCACCTTCTGAATTTGTATTGTTGATTTACCATTCTCCTGAATATTCCCTGACCTTGATGAAAGATAGGACTGCTTTCCTGATATTAAGACCCTTGGCTTGTCTTCTGACTATTCTTATGCATCCAGTCTCCAGCCTGTCACAGCAGTACCTGTGTATCATTTGTCTCTAGTTTGTCATAGTAGTACCTGTGTATCCTGTCTCCAGCCTGTCACAGAAATATATGTGCATCTTGTGTCTCCAGCCTGTCACAGCAGTACCTGTGTATACTGTGTCTTCAACCTGTCACAGCAGTACCTGTGTATTCAGTCTCCAGCCTGTCACAACTGTACCTGTGTATTCAGTCTCTAGTCTATCACAGCAGTACCTGTGTATCCTGTGTCTTCTGTTACAGCAGTGTCTGTGTAGCCTGTGTCTCCAGTCTGTCACAGCAGTACCAGCATATCCAGTCACCAGTCTGTCATAGCAGTAACTGTATATCCAATCTCCAGTCTGTCTCAGCAGTACCTGTGTATCCTGTGTCTCCAACGTGTCACAGCAGTACCTATGTGTCCAGTCTCCGGGTCTGTCACAGCAGTACCTATGTATCCAGTCTTCAACCCTAGAGTGGGCATTACTCCAGACTTGGTGTTGGTGTATGCTACAGAGGTGCCAGCCACAGACCTACCAGACTATAGTCCTGTATCCTGTCACGGTCTCCAAGTATTTTAGCTCCAGTGTATCACTACCAATCTACTTTGTACCATTTATTTCTCTTTATAAAATATTATCTGCATTCAGCTTTGTTATGCCTAAAAATAGCAGCCAGCCAGAGAAGCATGTTTCGCTGGATTCTTTTTACTCTCTGAAAACGCCAAAATCAGACACCTCTGCTCCTGAGATCCAAACCCACCTCATCCGAGAGTGACACCAGCAGTGTGCAGTAATTGTATGGCATTTCCAGTCCACAAGATATTGCACTTCACAATAAAGCCACCTAGGATCAAGAATTATGCTCACTTCAAACTCTTCATGCCCATCTTTAACAAGAGGAGGTAGAGGTTAAATGGGCCTTCAGTAACTATTGCAAACAGCACATTTCAGTAGGGAAACTTCACTGTAGGATTCTAAAAGGGACCTACAAATCTAGGATCCAATTTAGCAGATAGCTGTTCCAGTTTGAGATATTTGTAGATAGCCAAACTGAAGTATGAACATGAAAAGCATAAGACATAATGTAATTTATCAGCAGCCAATTTATAATTATGTGAGGTTAAGATAAGCATAGTACACCTCAAATGCATTGCCAATAAGTTATCATTAGCTATACTGCTGTAGTTCTTCTAGGTAAAGGATTAACTCTTGGATGATAGCCATAAGCAGCAGAGAAAGGGGGTCTTCAGAGGGATTTTAGGGGGAGTTTCTGGCAAGCTCACCAAGAAGTAGTAATCTGGATCACTGGATCAGTTGCTATGACAAGAGTTGCTGTAGCTACATAAATAGACCTCTAATTTTTGATAAATAAGTCCTGTTTGTCCGTTGTTTATGGATGATATTCAGATGACAAGCAAATTGTAATTTGAAAAAGCTTGCAGACAGCTTTACAAAATC
The DNA here is from genome assembly GCF_027579735.1 of Bombina bombina. Lineage (NCBI taxonomy): Eukaryota > Metazoa > Chordata > Amphibia > Anura > Bombinatoridae > Bombina > Bombina bombina. Next base: position 850,739,591 of record NC_069499.1, on the reverse strand, counting down.
AAGAAATTAATTGTGGACTTCTATCAGAAACCATTTCTTCAGGGAGTGTATGAAGTTTCACCACATGTTGTAGGAACTGTTCTGCTGTCTCTTGAATCTATCCACAATTACTCAGATAGTGGTAAAGGAATTAGAGGGTGGAGAGTCTACAAATTCAGAGACAGGTCTGTCGAGTAAGAATTTTGAGTGGTGTGAGCAAACCTACAAGGTAACATTGAGGAACCTTATTAGCTGCACAGGAGAAACCTGCCAACATGTAAGCTTCAGAATCTTTTGCCAATGATGACCACCAGACATTTTGTTGCAAGCGCCAAAGCATTAGCTTGACTCCAGGTTTTTCAGAAATAAAAATGTCATGAGCCAATGAGAGGATTGGCCTTTGGAGTGCTTCAGGATAAACAATATTTATTTGGAGGAGCCTCATCGAAAATAACTGTTGTCTGAGAATCTTAAAGTTCTGGTAATAGCATAGTAGTGTGAGGAGCTATAATTTTATTAGAGAAAATTATAAAGCTAAGAGTTACTGATAGAACTGCATCTAGTGAATACTGTTGTGACAGAGAATTTGCTTTTTTAATTTTTATAATCAGGAATATAGGAAATTATGAAGTTTAAACAGGTAAAAAAAAATGTCCACCTGGCTTGTCAGGAATTGAGACATTAAGATGTTCCAAATAAATTAGATTTCTGTGATTGGTTAGAATAAAAAATGTGCCCTTGTTTCCATTGAGGCGATGTCACCATTCTGACAGCACCATCTTCGTTTCTAGAAGTTCTTTGTTGCCAACATTGTAGTTAAGTTTGCCAAATTACATTTTTCAGAGAGGTAAGCAACTGGATTATTTTATCGGTTGATGGATGCTATTAAGACAGAACATCTCATGCAGTTCTCTCAGAGGCATCTATTTCTACAAAATATTATAATGAAGGATTTGGATGGTGTAGTACAGTGAAAATTTAGCATAATTGAAGGAAGGCTTGATCAGCTTGAGGAGACCATTTTTCACAATCCATACTAGATCCATTTGCAATATCTCAGAATAATACTCCCACAGTTAGGGTAATGGGTGCAGTTTTATAATCAATTAGTCCAGTACCAAGTGATTACCATGCGAGGAGGATATTCACAAGAGACTGTCGTTAGACTGTAAGGAAATTGAATGTTTAAAGGCAAATTCTCATCCACACAAATTCCCTCAGCCCCTAAATCAATTAAAGCATTGGTGTTAATTTTAATATTGACCAATGACAATATTGGGAAGTAGACTGTGCCTGATACTATTTCTCCACCATGCATTAGGCATGATCATTTCTGGTCTGTTAGGACAATTACAGGGAGTGCAGAATTATTAGGCAAATGAGTATTTTGACCACATCATCCTCTTTATGCATGTTGTCTTACTCCAAGCTGTATAGGCTCGAAAGCCTACTACCAATTAAGCATATTAGGTGATGTGCATCTCTGTAATGAGAAGGGGTGTGGTCTAATGACATCAACACCCTATATCAGGTGTGCATAATTATTAGGCAACTTCCTTTCCTTTGGCAAAATGGGTCAAAAGAAGGACTTGACAGGCTCAGAAAAGTCAAAAATAGTGAGATATCTTGCAGAGGGATGCAGCACTCTTAAAATTGCAAAGCTTCTGAAGCGTGATCATCGAACAATCAAGCGTTTCATTCAAAATAGTCAACAGGGTTGCAAGAACCGTGTGGAAAAACCAAGGCGCAAAATAACTGCCCATGAACTGAGAAAAGTCAAGCGTGCAGCTGCCAAGATGCCACCAGTTTGGCCATATTTCAGAGCTGCAACATCACTGGAGTGCCCAAAAGCACAAGGTGTGCAATACTCAGAGTCATGGCCAAGGTAAGAAAGGCTGAAAGATGACCACCACTGAACAAGACACACAAGCTGAAACGTCAAGACTGGGCCAAGAAATATCTCAAGACTGATTTTTCTAAGGTTTTATGGACTGATGAAATGAGAGTGAGTCTTGATGGGCCAGATGGATGGGCCCGTTGCTGGATTGGTAAAGGGCAGAGAGCTCCAGTCCGACTCAGACGCCAGCAAGGTGGAGGTGGAGTACTGGTTTGTGCTGGTATCATCAAAGATGAGCTTGTGGGGCCTTTTCGGGTTGAGGATGGAGTCAAGCTCAACTCCCAGTCCTACTGCCAGTTTCTGGAAGACACCTTCTTCAAGCAGTGGTACAGGAAGAAGTCTGCATCCTTCAAGAAAAACATGATTTTCATGCAGGACAATGCTCCATCACACGCGTCCAAGTACTCCACAGCGTGGCTGGCAAGAAAGAGTATAAAAGAAGAAAATCTAATGACATGGCCTCCTTGTTCACCTGATCTGAACCCCATTGAGAACCTGTGGTCCATCATCAAATGTGAGATTTACAAGGAGGGAAAACAGTACACCTCTCTGAACAGTGTCTGGGAGGCTGTGGTTGCTGCTGCACGCAATGTTGATGGTGAACAGATCAAAACACTGACAGAATCCATGGATGGCAGGCTTTTGAGTGTCCTTGCAAAGAAACGTGGCTATATTGGTCACTGATTTGTTTTTGTTTTGTTTTTGAATGTCAGAAATGTATATTTGTGAATGTTGAGATGTTATATTGGTTTCACTGGTAAAAATAAATAATTGAAATGGGTATATATTTGTTTTTTGTTAAGTTGCCTAATAATTATGCACAGTAATAGTCACCTGCACACACAGATATCCCCCTAAAATAGCTAAAACTAAAAACAAACTAAAAACTACTTCCAAAAATATTCAGCTTTGATATTAATGAGTTTTTTGGGTTCATTGAGAACATGGATGTTGTTCAATAATAAAATTAATCCTCAAAAATACAACTTGCCTAATAATTCTGCACTCCCTGTATGAACCAGATGTTTAACCTTTGTCTAAAAGAAGAGATTCCCTAGTCAAGGCCCTTCCCTTCAGTCATGAGACAATTAAAGCGACCTTGGCTTATGAAGAAGAAAAACACATGCCATTGATTTTTGAAGTATAATCTACACTGGTTAAGGAAACAAAACATTAACATGGATCTCCTTCATACTCTTTTGGTAATAAATTTGTGGTGCAATTGTAGATTAAACTGACATTGTAGATGCAGCTTTTGGCTGTGATAGTGGTAACTTCAGCTGTGGTAGATGGATCACAGCACCGGTCATCTCAGCGGGGTCCATGTACTGTCAAGTTTCCAAGTCTGACCCTCATGGCTGCGTGTTATCAAGCAATAAAAGTCAATACTGGAATAAGAAGTTGTACCTGAATGTTTACAGGAACAGTCTGAAGCAAGATCAGAGTCAGGCCAGGATCATAAACTGAGGTTCCAGGAAAACTCAGTGACAATCCAGTAAAATGGTCAGACTAGCCAAGTTCAAAACAGAGAATACAGAAGATCCAGGGCTTATCCAATACAATTGTCAGTCAAGCAAAGTTCATCCACAGTTAAAAAAAACAGTGTAGAGATCCAGAAAGTCAAACTGAGGTTATACACAGTAAAAGAATAACTTATCAAGTTCACTCAAAGACTATGCCCGACAACTAGGCACCAAGAATAGAATTAAAACAAATTTATCATAAAATTGGGATGAAAAAAAAGATGCAAAGAGACAAAAAATGATGTGCCGCAAAGCAACATGACAAAGAATGGTGAGAATTATGCAATACAGGAAAAACAAAGAGGTATAGGTCAATAACAAGAACCACATGACAATATATGCATTAACCATATTCCAGATTAGATTGATGAACTTGCCTGTGTTGTTAAATCCTGTTATTAGCTGTGTGATACTACTGTATTTTTCCTTCCCTATACAACTTGCTATTTTTCTACGCTCCCTAGCCAGCTGTAGCAGATGTGCAAAGCCAGTTACTCAGCAGCCAGACATCACTGGCTTTAACATAAAGAGGAGGGAGCGCTAAACAGCTAAAAAGGCTAAGATATCTAAATAATAAATTACAATTTATTGTACAAATTCGTTAAAACAGTGCGATAAAAACAAATATCAATAAAATACAATGTTGCTAAAACCTACATGGATCCATGGTTAATCTATAAAAATCAAAAATCTATAACAATGCTAGCACAAAGCAGCACTGGAATGTATGTGACAGTGGTGCAGTTGCTATACAAAAAATAGGAAACACAATGACATAGGGTTCCCTAACAGATAGTTATGCTCCTACAATAATAGGAATTACTAGTGGTAACAGACAAAGCTAAGGAGGAATGTGTCTATGATTAAACAGTTAAAGCAAATAGTCAAAATGTAGTGACAAATAACAATGTGTGTCAATAAATAGTGTCAATAGCAAATGTGACGATACAAATAAAAATAAATATAAAAAAATTAAAATTTCAAAAAATGTCCTATTCCTAACAGCCCATTGTGTCCAATTGTAAGAATAATCCCATTAGGCCATCTCCATTGTGGGAAATTAAAGAAACAAAAATCGCATCAAAACATTGTGATCCAAATCGCAAATCAGCTGAAAATTTTGAAAAATCAAATCAAGTGAGGATTATGAAAATATAAAATTCAAATTGCAAAGTGAAAAAGTTAATAAACAAAGTGGATAAAAAAAATGACAAAAAATGAAGTGAAATGAAGAAAAAAATGAAGAAAAAAATGATGAAGTCTCCTGAACCTGAAATAAAAGAGAAATACAATGGTGCAATAAAGTTTGTACACTTAACTACTATTAAAAATGAGCTCACCAGTATGTCAACGCGTTTCAGCCTTATCATAGGCCTTTTTCAAGACTATTTTTAGTCGCTGCACTACTGACAGCTGAACACTAGTCAGCCAATCACAAGAGACAAATGTGTGTAGGCACCAGTCAGCAGCTAGCTCCCACTAGTATAGGATATGTGCGTATTCATTTTTAACAAGGGATACCAAGAGAACGAAGCACATTTAAAAATAGTAGTGAATTTAAAAGTGTCTTAAAATTACATGTTCTGGGTTTCCGGTGGAGGAGGAGCAAGTATGTGATGCTGTGCTCACTGCTCCAGTCCCAACAGCTGCTGGCGGTAACTCTTTCACGCCCTACCCCACGAACAGGGGTTGCTACAGGGACAGCTAATTATATCGCCCTGGGAACCTAGCAGTGCCTCTCCATTGCACTGCCTTCCTCACAAGTCCTACTGAAGCGGTTACAGCCACTTGATTATTCCTTTCTTCTTACGAAGAAGCCGTGCTGAATATCATTTAAAAAAAAGGAAAGGGAGAAAAAAAAGGAAAACTCTTTCTGGACTGGCTCTCTCTACATCCTAAGGCAGACTCTCCTAATCCCTCCCTAAAACCTGAACCCGCAAGTTACTAAAACTCTAACCACCATCTAACTAAAGACCTCTTGTCTTTGCTCTCCCTCCTCCCCCCCACGGAACTCAGCCTACCGGCTTTAGGGCTCACCTCCGCTCTCCTGCATCTACACCTGCCGTTTTTCCCCCCCACTGAGGACGTGATCATGGTGCAGTGACCTACCGCCTGTTGATCTTCTGGCGTTTTGCCCCACTGCTCCTGACGAGCCGGTCTCATTCCGCTGCTGTGGACTCCCCCCTCTCCCACCAGTGCTGCGAGGGAGGGGGTGAGTGTTGAGCTGGGGCTCTGACGGGAGGGTTCCGTGCTGCTTGGCTCTGCCTCTCTGGTTCCCACTGCTGGCGTCTTCCGCTCCTCTCCCACCGGTGCTGCGAGAGAGGAGGAGGGGCCGAAATTGCTGTGCTGATTGCTGTGCTGGCTCTACGCTCCGGCGGCAGAAGACAGGCAAAGAGTAACCGCATCACATGGATCCCTGCTCCTAGAAGCCTTACCTCAAATCTCCCGATGGTGAGTGAAAGGCGGCTGAACTAAGGTGAGCCCTCAAGGAGTTTCTGATAAATGTTATGTGCTAGCTGGAAGAGAGGGGCTAACCTTGAACTAGAAATCTCTTCATTGCCTCCTTAGATAATGATACTAGGTCGATGCCTCCTCTTTGCTTAAACACAGAACTCTTGGCAGCAATGCCTTTGCATATTATTTGAAAAAATACCATACTAGGGATTACAGCCTGGAAGCCACATTCTGAGTCCCTTGGCACTTGCAACTATGTTACAGGGATAGAGTGGTATAGAAGAAGAAGGGGGATCAACTAAGAAATTTCCATCTGCCTACACAAGGAAGGAGAAAGGGGGATAAGTGCAAGGAGGGAGAAAACACGGGGAGGAGAGAAAAGTGGAACATAGGATTAAATATCAGGAGGTGAAAGTGCCATACTTCTAACTTTACCTTGTTTATCAAAAACTTTTACTCATTATAGTTTGGCTAAAATACTCCTCTGAATGCAGTTTTGAAAACTTTATCGCCTGGGGGAAAAGTCTTGATTTTTCTTTTTTTTTCTTTTTTCTTCCCTCCCTGTTCTGTGCTTTATATTTTTTATTCTTTCCTTTCTCCCTTCCCTCTGTCTGGGCTCAAATGAGCTAAATACCTTAATACTGGCTATGCATTTATAGAAGACAACATTGTATCTTGTCTGGTGTGGTGCGCATTGTGATACTGTCACTATATAGAGTTATAGGTGTAATTTTGAGATTGCTGCAGTAGTACTGTCTTATTAGTATCTACAGATGTATATAAACATATTGGGGGTAGTTATCAACGTGTCTACTTTTCCTGCCTTCGCCGGCCCAATACGCCCGCCTAAGCTCGCCTACCTTCGCCGCCGCGGACCTGAATACGTTCGCCTAAGTTATCAAATAAAGCTGTCAAAAAGCTGCGCACCAAGTACAGGGAAATGAGCAGCGGACTGTGAGAGTTATCACTCATCCGATCTCGCTGCTCTTTGGCTTTTTCCCAGCTTTATTGCTAGCCTGTCACTAAGCACTCACACTAAACTGCACTGTTCTATCCCTATACCGGCGCCCCCGGAGCCCCCCGCAACTAAATAAAGTTACTAACCCCTAAACCGCCACTCCTAGTCCCTGCCGCAACTCTTATAAATGTATTAACCCCTAAACCGCCGCTCCCGAACACCGCTGCCACCTACATTATACCTAGTAACCCCTATCCTGCCCCCCTATACCGTCGCTCTCTATAATAAAATTATTAACCCCTATCCTGCTGATCCCGCACCTCGCCGCAACTAAATAGTTTAACCCCTAAAACGCCGCTCCATGAACCTGCCGCAACCTATATTAAATTTATTAACCCCTATCCTGCCCCCCCTACACCATCGCCACCTATAATAAATTTATTAACCCCTATCCTGCGCCCCCTACACCGTCGCCACCTATAATAAATTTATTAACCCCTATCCTGCCCCCCACTACACCGCCGCCACTGTAATAAAATTATTAACCCCTAATCCTAAATCTAACACTAACCCTAACACCCCCCTAACTTAAATATTAATTAAATAAATCTAAATAATATTTCTATTATTAATTAAATTAATCCTATTTAAAACTAAATACTTACCTTTAAAATAAACCCTAATATAGCTACAATATAAATAATAATTATATTGCAGCTATCTTAGGATTTATTTTTATTTTACAGGTAACTTTCAATTTATTTTAACTAGGTACAATAGCTATTAAATAGTTATTAACTATTTAATAGCTTACCTAGCTAAAATAAAGAGAAATGTACCTGTAAACTAAAAACTAACCTAAGTTACAATTACACCTAACACTACACTATACTGTAATAAATTATTCCTATTTAAAACTAAATACTTATCTGTAAAATAATTAATAATTACATTGTAGCTATCTTAGGATTTATATTTATTTTACAGGTAAATTTGTATTTATTTTAGCTAGTTAGAATAGTTATTAAATAGTTATTAACTATTTAATAACTACCTAGCTAAAAGAAATACAAAATTACCTGTAAAATAAATCCTAACCGCCAATAGAATGCAAGCTCAATCTGATTGGCTGATTGGATCAGCCAATCGGATTGAACTTGAATCTGATTGGCTGATTCAATCAGCCAATCAGATTTTTCCTACCTTAATTCCGATTGGCTGATAGAATCCTATCAGCCAATCGGAATTGAAGGGACGCCATCTTGGATGACGTCCCTTAAAGGAGCCTTCATTCGTTGGTAGTCCGTCGGGAAAGAAGGATGTTCCGCGTCGGCGGGATGAAGATTCAAGACCTGGCTTCGAAGATGACCTCGCCCGGATAGAAGACTTCTTCAGCGCCTCTTGAAAGATGACATTGCCCAGATGGAAGATTTCTTCAGCGCTGCTTGGAGGATCACTTCATCGGATGGAAGATTTCTTCAGCGCCCCTTGGAGGATCACTTCTGCCGGTCCGGATGTCCTCTTCAGTTCCATCGGTGGCTCGGTTGAGTGAAGACGACTAAAGGTAGGATGATCTTCAGGGGATTAGTGTTAGGTTATTTTAAGGGGGGTTTGGGTTAGATTAGGGGTATGTGGGTGGTGGGTTTTAATGTTGGGGGGGGTTGTATTTTTCTTTTACAGGCAAAAGAGCTGAACTCTTTGGGGCATGCCCCCACAAAAGGCCCTTTTAAGGGCTGGTAAGGTAAAAGAGCTTTGAACTTTTTTAATGTAGAATAGGGTAGAGCATTTTTTTATTTAGGTGTAAGTAGTTTAAAATTGTTGTAATATTTTTTTAAATGTTTGTAACTTATTTTTTTTATTTTTTGTAACTTTGCTTTTTTTATTTTTTGTACTTTAGTTAGTTTATGTAATTGTATTTAATTGTAGTTATTTTTAGGTAGTTTATTTAATTTATTTAATGATAGTGTAGTGTTAGGTTTAATTGTAACTTAGGTTAGGATTTATTTTACAGGTAATTTTGTATTTCTTTTAGCTAGGTAGTTATTAAATAGTTAATAACTATTTAATAACTATTCTAACTAGCTAAAATAAATACAAATTTACCTGTAAAATAAATATAAATCCTAAAATAGCTACAATGTAATTATTAATTATATTGTAGCTATCTTAGGGTTTATTTTACAGGTAAGTATTTAGTGTTAAATAAGAATAATTTATTAAAGTATAGTGTAGTGTTAGGTGTAATTGTAACTTAGGTTAGTTTTTAGTTTACAGGTTACAGATTTCTCTTTATTTTAGCTAGGTAAGCTATTAAATAGTTAATAACTATTTAATAGCTATTGTACCTAGTTAAAATAAATTGAAAGTTACCTGTAAAATAAAAATAAATCCTAAGATAGCTACAATATAATTATTATTTATATTGTAGCTATATTAGGGTTTATTTTAAAGGTAAGTATTTAGTTTTAAATAGGATTAATTTAATTAATAAGAGAAATATTATTTAGATTTATTTAATTAATATTTAAGTTAGGGGGGCGTTAGGGTTAGACTTAGGTTTAGGGGTTAATAATTTTATTACAGTTGCGGCGGTGTAGTGGGGGGCAGGATAGGGGTTAATAAATTTATTATAGGTGGCGAGGGTGTAGGGGGGGCAGGATAGGGGTTAATAAATTTATTATAGGTGGCGACAGTGTAGGGGGGGCAGGATAGGGGTTAATAAATTTATTATAGGTGGCGACGGTGTAGGGGGGGCAGGATAGGGGTTAATAAATTTAATATAGGTTGCGGGGGTCCGGGAGCGGCGGTTTAGGGGTTAAACTATTTATTTAGTTGCGGCGAGGTGCGGGATTGGCAGGATAGGGGTTAATAACTTTATTATAGAGGGCGGCGGTATGGGGGGGCAGGATAGGGGTTACTAGGTATAATGTAGGTGGCGGTGGGCTCCGTGAGCGGCGGTTTAGGGGTTAAGACATTTATTATAGTTGCGGTGGGCTCCGGGAGCGGCGGTTTAGGGGTTAATATGTATAGAGTAGCTTGCGGTGGGCTCCGTGAGTGGCGGTTTAGGGGTTAATACATTTATTATAGTTGCGGCGGGGTCAGGGAGCGGCGGTTTAGGGGTTAATATGTATAGAGTAGCTTGCGGTGGGCTCCGGGAGCGGCAGTTTAGGGGTTAATAACTTTATTTAGTTGCGGCGGTGTAGGGGGGACAGATTAGAGGTGTTTAGACTCGAGGTACATGTTAGGGTGTTAGGTGTAGACAGCTCCCATAGAAATCAATGGGATGTCTGTCAGCAGCGAACTTGTACTTTCGCTATGGTCAGACTCCCATTGATTCCTATGGGATCCGCCGCCTCCAGGGGTGGCGGTTTGAAAACCAGGTACGCTGGACCGTAAAAGTGCCGAGCGTACCTGCTAGTCATTTGATAACTAGCAAAAGTAGTGAGATTGTGCCGCACTTGTGTGCGGAACATCTGGAGTGACGTAAGAATCGATCTGTGTCGGACTGAGTCTGGCGGATTGAAGTTTACGTCACAAAATTCTACTTTTGCCGGTCTCTAGCCTTTGATAACTAAGGCGAATCCGCCTCGCCACAAATACGCTGCGGAATTCCAGCGTATTTGAGGTTGACGGCTTGATAACTACCCCCCATACAATCAGCTCAGTAACACTATACAGGTACACAAAATGTTACTTGACTAATGGAGCATTACTATTGCACTAACACTGCACAGGGACGCAGGCACACATAAAACTATACGACTAATGTAACGGCACCTGTTTAAGATCAATGTAATGCTGTGAGATGGGGATACATTGTTTCCTATCTAATCCTATTTACTGTGTATGCCATGAATATATTTAAAAAAAAAAAAAAAAAACCCTGTGCTTTTTATAATTGATCCTAGCTTTGGATGCTAATAAGTGAATGTTTAATTATTATCTACTTTGGTAACCCACCTAACACTGCTTCTTAAACACACTTATGCTTATAAGTCACAAAACCTTGTGACTCACAATTGAACTGACTTTGTTCAAATTTACACTCTGACAAACGTCTTTCAAATTATGTATGGATTACTAGGGTTTATAACCTATGGTTAGAGTGTCATTGTCTATCATTCTCTTCATCTTTGAATGTTGAAAGGAATATTTACCCTTTTTGTGTAATTAGATAACCCGTTTTTAAGCTCTTAAGGCTAAATATTTGGAGTTCTTAATTCCCAATACTAGTGCCTAATAGACTAGATATCTTCTATTCTGCAGGGTATAGAGAGAATTTTTTTTTTTCTTTTCTCTCCCCTCTCTCTTCACTTTTATATTAATTATATAGGCAACTGCCTGCTATCAATATAACATCAAGAACTGAGCATCTCTCAGAATCTTGTTACTTAAATTGTTACTGACTCCATATAACTGTGCCTCTGCCAGAATAAAATATTTGAATAAGTTTCATCTGCAATTAGAATAAATCACATCTATTCAGAATCTCACACTAGCCACCTTAGGCCACTATAAACACAGATCACTGCACCTTTCCTATACCACTGCTCACAAGTTTCACCCCTTAAAATATAACTTCCCTTCACTTGCGTCTGCACTGTCATGTCCTCACACTACCTCACTTTCCTGAATTAGCTCACCTGGGGGCACTACACCTGGTTTATTTCCATTGGTCTCTGTTCCTCTCTTTTCCTCTCATTTAATTCCCTCACTTTCCCCCCTTCACTCCCCATCCCAAGCGTTTCTTTCTCACCATCACTAACAACACGTGGCTTATGGATAAATTTCTTTCTATTACATCCAAGACACCCTCCCCAAACATGGCAGCTAGACACAGGGACAGAAAATCTAAAAACACCCAGGATTCCATCACGGAGTCACAATCAACCTCAGCTCACACAGTAGTCTTGCCTGAATCCTCTAATCTACAAACTCTGGTTATAAGTATTACTGAAGCTCTCACACCCAAATTCGATGCCCTCAGGGCAGAGATTAGGCAAGATATCTCTTCATTAACCCAAGAGATCAGACAATTCTCCAATAGGCTGCAGGAAGTGGAACAGTGAGTGTGAGATCTAGAAGATCTAACGACAGGCCATAGCTCTAAGTTAGAAACCTCAAGTAAAAATATTCAAAAAATCTATGATAGGTTGGAGGACCTGGAAAATCGTTCCAGAAGAAATAACATCCGAATAATAGGTCTTCCAGAAGACAAACAATACGATGACTTATGCTATTTTATATCAGATACACTTACAAAGGCTCTTAAAATCCCCCCAACCTATCACCCGATTCTGATGGAGAGAGCCCATAGACTGGGCACTCCACGCCTAGGTGACAAAAATGAAAATCGCCCTAGGCCGGTGATTGCAAAATTGCTTAACTTTCAGGATAAAAATATGATACTGCAATATTTTCGAAAAAAATCAGCCAATTCTCATAGAAAATGCTAGGATTTTAATTTTTCAAGACTTCTCAGCGCACACAGCTACGAAGAGAAGAGAACTGGCCCCGATATGTACCAAGCTCATACAGAATGGCCATTGTGCCACTATAATCTACCCCTCCAAGCTTAGAGTTGTAGTTAATGATAAAACACATCTATTTGAGGACGCTCAAGTGGCTGAAAATTTCCTTAAAACTTTAAACCCACAACCTCATTAAGAAATGACTATAATGTATAATGAGAAGTTAGGCCTTGCGATCAGGGAACCCCCCTCTGTCCTTTTTTTTTTTTTTTTTCTTCTTTCTTTCTTGCTCTCGGGTGTTTGTCTCTGTCCCCCCCCCCCCCCCCTATGTAAATGACACAAGGGACAAATAAATTAAAAATAGTCAGAAAATAAAGGGTTTATAGTGTATAAAGCGCTGGACTTAAAACGCTTTTTTGCCTCCCGAAATACTGTCCTCCTCCTGGACAGAGAAAATGTAAATAAAACAGAGAATGGTTTTCGGGGACGCTCAGTAAGCTCAAAACGTTAGAGATATGGGTATGATCACATTAATAATAGGGACCTTAATAAGGGTGTTCTCAAATAATTATATATATATATTTATATATATTTGGACTCTTTTCCTTTTTGGTAAAAAATTATTGAAGGAAATTAAAAATAGTATCATGGAATGTGGGAGGTATCTCGACTCCTATTAAATGTAAGGCGATTCTCGCCCATCTGCGGAAGGCACAAGCCGACGTCGGTTTCCTACAAGAAACTCATCTCAGTTTAGAGGAATCCTTAAAACTGAAAGCACAATGGGTTAGAGAAGTCTTTGCACCAAGTGTTGGGAAAAAGAGAGGTGTGGCTATACTGATTGGGAAGAGATCCGGGGGGATGGTCATGCACTCTGAGGCTGACTCTGGGGGCAGATATATCGTGGTAAAACTGAAGGTTGCCCAGACAATTTACACATTATTTAAGTATATGGACCAAACAATTCTGACCCAGAGTTTTGGAACTCAATTCAGGCAAAACTTTTATTAGTTAGTGAAGGGCACTTGATCTTAGGAGGTGACTTTAATATGGCACCACAATGCCCCCTAGACAGACTTAGAAATAATGCCAAACAACTAAAGGAGAAAAAAGATAACCTTGACTCCAAGACATTTAACAAAATAAAGCACAACTTAGCATTACACGATATCTGGAGAGTCCAGAACCCGGATGCCCAGGACTACACCTGCCTCTCAAAAGCTCATAAAACCCTCTCCAGGATTGACTTATTCCTGATTGACGAACGCCTACCTATAACAAAGGTGAAAGCAGGAATAATGCCAATCCTTCTATCTGACCACGGACCTATTTCCCTCGAGCTATATCCCACTCAGTCTAAGTGCAAAATATTGCGATTCTTTTTTCCCTATCACCTAACTACAGATCTAAAATTTAAAAAATGGATAAAAGGTAAGTTTACCTAATATCTTAATTTTAACAAAGACTTTATACAGCGCCCAGATATATTCTGGGAGACTGCAAAGGCAGTGCTCAGAGGAGAGATTATTGCCTATACTGCCACCCTATCCAAAAAAGCTAAATTAAGAGAGAGGGAAACGAACAATCTTCTAGTTAACTCGTATAACCATTTTCTACTCGAAAAAACTCCCTTAAATTGGGCGAAATATATTCGTGCCAAAAGTATTTGAGATACTTTCTTAATAACCCAAGAAACCCATAGGGAACTCACGCTCCAAGCCAAACTATACAGATTTGGCAATAAATCCGGAAAAATGCTGGCCAAGTTAGTTAAAAATGAAGGAAAAAAACCATTGATAGAAAAACTGTCCCACAATGGGATACAGATAACAAAACCGGAAGAAATATCGGATAGATTTGCAGAATACTTCCAAGATATATACACATGCAGAGGGTACGATGCTCCGCAGGCAGCAGAGTTCTGGAGTAAAGTCACCCTCCCATCAGTCTCGCCTGAAGAAACAGATAGTCTTAATTCTCCTATCTTGAAAGAAGAGATAGAAAAAGTAATTTCTAATCTCTCTCTTAATAAAGCAGCAGGTCCGGATGGACTTACAAATGAATTCTACAAAATCTTATCAGCTGAAATAGTGCCCTATTTGAGTAATCTCTTCAATGAAATTTATATTAATGGTAAACCGGTCCTATCCTCCTTTTCTTCCTCACTCACGACTCTGATTTTAAAAGGAGGAAAAGATCCATTGCAAAAAGAATCATACAGACCAATTGCTCTGTTAAATTCAGATTACAAAATCATGACCACTATCTTAGCGAATAGACTGCAAACCATTTTAACAAAAATCATTCATACGGACTAAGCCGGTTTTCTCAATAAACGAAATTCCGCGGCAAAAATTAGAGAACTTCTTGTTACATTGGATTATATTCAGAATCTTCCCTCTTCTGAGGCGGAGAGAGAGGACACCCCAGACCTAGCTATCTTGTCAATTGATGCAGAAAAAGCATTTGATTCGGTAATTTTTAATCATATAATAACATCTTTAACAAAATTTGGGATCAAAGGAAATTTCTCCAACTTCTTAGAAAATTTACATAAACAATCTTATACGCGGTTGATAATAAATGATACTATCTCTTCCCCGATCTTAATAGACAGGGGGACGAGACAGGGCTGCCCTCTCTCTCCGCTTCTCTTTGAAATCGCTATTGAGCCCCTGGCAATCATGTTAAGGGACTCTCTCGAAGGCATAAAAATTCGGAACTATGAGATAAAAGTCGGACTGTATGCAGATGATCTTTTAATCTATCTATCCAACACAAAACTCAACATACCAAGACTTCTTCAAATAACCGACCAATTTGGCTCCTTTTCAGGTTATAAAGTGAACAAATTAAAGTCCGAGATTCTTTGACTGAGAAGAAACAATAGTTCTATCTTAAAAATTCCATTCAGCGTAGTCTCTGAATCCTTTAAGTATCTTGGCATATATATACCAACTGATTTAAGAGACCTATATAAGCTTAACATATCTCCTACACTAACTAGTATTAAGGAGAAATTAAAAGACTGGCAACATCTACCACTATCTATCTCTGGTCGAGCAGAGCTATTTAAAATGATTCTTCTCCCTAAACCTCTCTATATTCTGCAAAACGTTCCACTAATCTTGCTAGAGAAAGATATTTGCGTTACCAATACCTCACTTAGACAGTTTATATGGCAAGGGAAAAGATCTAAGATATCTCTTGCCAAACTCACAGCATCAAAGGACTATGGAGGCCTAGCAGTACCAAATATTAGATTCTACAACCTTAGCTTTTTAGCACGTATAGTAACGGACTAGATTTTAACTAAAAATTACATTTTAAACAATGAACTGGAACTGAACATCTGTGAACCATACCTTCCACTAGCCATGATTCACTGCCTACCAAAGAAGCTCCCAGCAAAGATCAAGAGACTTAAAACCATATATAACCCCATCAAAGCATGGTAGAAAATAACCAAAGTCCTGGCAATAACCAGCATTGCTTCAAATTTTCTTCCCCTGATAGGGAACCCGCAATTTCAAGCAGGTATAAACTCCACAGTTCTTAATAGATGGCATAACAATGGCCTCGATAGGATATTATATTTGATAGATAGCAATAGAAAATGTATTAAAAACTTTGAAGAATTGAAGAACAAATTCAATCTTCTTAATAAAGACTTCTTCACATACCTGCAAATAAGACATTTCACTACCGAATTAGCTAGAGAGGCAGGGTGGTCCTGGGCGCTAGGTAAACTGGAAAACTGGTTAACTATGACTAAGAATGGCTACATGTCTATTGCCCCGTGCTATCACATACTTACTGTAAGCAAAGATGCCCCTATTCTATAAAATGGCAATGGCATGGTCTTCCTTAATACCTCAAAGCAACATTGAAATAAAAACTCTCCAGTTATCAATTAATAAAGTGGCATCAACCACATTATCTGCTACTTGGCGGGAGGCACATGTCAGGCTTCTTCACAGGGCCTACTTCACCCCGGAGAAAGGCCTCAGAGTGCATAACCAACAATTTAATAAATGCCCTAAATGTTCTTTTCCAGCAGCAGATCTGATACCTATGTTTTGGCAGTGTCCCAAAATCAGAAGATTTTGGAATAAGCTAGAATATACTATGTTTAAATATAGAGAGTAGTTATCAGAGTAATGAAAAATTAATAAATCTCTCTATCCTAACCTCTAGGTATTTGATTTGCAAAAAATGGAAAATGCGAACACTACCGACTATTGCCGAAGTTAAGAATTATCTAAAAAAACAGTGTGTACTTGAGCAAAAAGATATGAATATTGACAAGGAATCGGATATAAAGAACTTCTTCAATAAATGGGCAGCTTTCATAAAAACATTCCATGAAAGGGAAATTGATTACCTGATTTTTCCATTTAAAAATTCAGAAATAGTTCTTCTTGGTATCTGGTAATTGGGGGGAGGAGGGGACAGTGAATGACGAACACTTCCCTGGGTTGTTTTTTTTGTTGTTTTTTTTCTCTCTTTCTCTCTCTAACCTTGCAGTATTGTTATGTGCTATATACTGTTCTGCTCTGGTCTGACCTGCTCACCTGCTTAGAGGCTGTTTTTGTCCTACTTTTGACTTGGACCTCGACTACTCTCTTGATTAAATACTTAGATCTAGTAAAGGATCAAATTGTCACAATAGAATGATCAGGGAAAATCCAAGAACACCTTTAAAAGATACCCCCCATATAGACCTTAAAACTGCTAAGACACTATGTGCAGACTCTAGCACAACTTTGTTATGAATCAGTAGAGAATATTAAGTTGCATAAATATATGATTTCAATGACACAGTTTATTTAGCTGGGTCTCTCCCTTTTTTTTTTTTATTATTTATGTTGTTTTGTTTGTCCATTCTATATGTGACGTCATGAAGGGCATGACATCTGAGGAACTTATTTTGTAAAGTTTAAAAGAAAAACCCCAGCAGAATATACAACTTAACTTAGTGAAATGTTAATAACACTGATAAATCTTTTTGATTCTATGTTATCTCTTTTTTTGTTTTCTTATGAGCCCTGCGTGGCACAAGATATGTTTTTCTTTCTTTTCTCTGTTGTTTGCATTGCTGGTTATAAATAAAAGAAAAAAAAAATTACATGTACTGTTTGAATCATGCACGTTTAATTTTGTCTTTCCTATCCCTTTAAAGAGACATGAAACTCAAATGTTTTCTTTGATGATTCAGAGCATGCAATTTTAAATAACTTTCCAATGTATTTCTATAATCTAATTTGTTTTGTTTTCTGCATGTCCTTTGTTGAAAAGTATACCTAGGTAGGCTCAGGAGCTGCTGATTGGTTGCTGCACATATATGCCTCTTGTTATTGACTTTCAGCTAGCTCCAAGTAGTGCATCGCTGCTTCTTCAACAAAGGATATCAAGTAAGCAAATTAAATCAAAGATGTAAAAATGTTGTTTAAAATTTTTTTTCCTTTTTTTTCTTTTTTTTTTCTCTCTTTTTTTCCCCTTTCTTTTTTTTTTTTTTTTCTCCTTCCTAGGTTGTTGTCTATTGTGCTGTATAGTCGGGGGGCCATACAGGGTATAGACTTTAAAAAATGGAAAAAACCCAATTCAGATACAGGAAAATATATGTTATTGGTATTGCTTTGTCATTTAATTGTTATTTTGCAATGTCTTTTTTTACAAGAATTATTGTCGATAGTTTATTTATTATTTTGAATGAAACTGTAACCCTGAATTGGAATAAAATAAAAAAAAAATTAAAAAAAAATTGCACATTCTGGATTTCATGTCTCTTTAAAATGCACCCTGCTGACTTATCAAGGCTTACTCTGCTACATATATGCCCCTAATTGGCCCTAATTTACAGTTAGTATAAAACAAAAGCATTTTATACTAACTGTATGACAGTGGCTAGCCTTGTTGTCTGTGGAATAAATCCTAGCCTAGATTGTCTCCAAGGAAAGGCAAATGGTGGGTGCAGTTTTTATAACCCCTTAGCGCCCTTAGGACATTCTATGCCATCCTAGCCGCACTGGGCTTTAACGCCCTTAGGGAGGCATATAATATTCTAGCCTTTTGGCTGTACTAAAGCCAAAGGCACTTCCTGAATGCGATCGCTGGTTGGTGCGCATGCCTAGCGTCATAAGCACTCCCCCCAGACACTATGCCATCATTTAAATAATGCAATCACATGAAGGATTGTGTGATTTAAATTTTTTACTTATTTGTTTACATTGAAACTTTGTTCTGATGTAGACATATAAGTCCAGCCAGTAAGGGGTTATATGTTGAGACTTGGTTGTTATTATGTTATTATATAGGAACAAAACCAAAATGTATTAATACAATGCATTTACTGTCCCTTTAAAATAAGCAATAGTGAAAGAAGAGAAGACAGAATAGTTTGAACACAAATGCAGCCAATTACCAAGACATTTAACAGGTAAAAGATTATCCAAAAGACATTAAAACATTTAACCCACTCCACACTGTTTACATAACTGTGTGGCACACATCATAGACCTTCTTCACCCATAAAACCATATTTTTGTGCTCATCAATACTATGATACCCAGATCTCTACTCATAACAGCACTACAGGACCACTAGGATCAATTGTAAGTCCCTCAAATCAGAGGTTAGAAATAATCCCTCATTAATGCATCCTGCATCAAGTGATAAAACAATAAACCAAGTAGCTACCTTGAGAACATGGGAAGATCACACCAAGCAATAGGTTCCATTCCAACATTTTGCAATACTGAGGATACAATAAAAAAAAAGCTTAATCTCCTCAGTGAGTAGTGAGCGAAAAAATTCTTGTAAATAAAATTGTATAGAGGTATTCAACAGTAGCTGTTGTCAGTATATAGCAGGGTTATAATACAATGTATTTATTATTATTCTTTAAAACAAACCCCCAATAAAAATGTATATACGAAACAATTGAAATTAATAATTATTTCTAAATTCTTTAGATTAGTTAAAATTTATAAACACATTGAATTATATTCATAGAAACTAGATTATGAATCAATTGATACATGCTTAAACTGTTACAATATTCTATACAAAGATAACAAAAATATACCTTTACAATTCACCTTATTCATAATGAATTTCATTAAAATACCACAATAAAATACCAGAGTATGGATCGCTAACTTTAAAAATGCTTAGTTAGACAATATAACAAAATACTTTAACCTCCAATTGATATGCCAATTTATCTGAACTGAAATAACCTCATTTAGCTACAATAAGGCAAATTCTAAAATATATAGTTGAAAATATAAATTACTTAGCACTAAATATGACTAGTTTTAAACTACACAGGACTATGAAAACAAGCTTAAAATACAAAGTATGCTCTTTAAATTTACCAGCTGTAATCTAACTATAGCCTTAGAATGCCCTTGATTAATATATTTAACAATTTCTTATACTTTACTAAGTCACCAATTAATATCCAAATATGTCTATCGTCATATGTTTTAGGAGAATTATGCCCATTTGTAAGAGAATTAATCTTGATATTCTCTTATCCACAGAGTGTCCCAACATATTTGTCTTACAGAAAACTGTGTTCGCACACTGGTCTCTCTATAAGCAAAAATTGCAACAGCAGGATTGCAAACAGTCACCAACCAACATTTTTCCACCAAGATCCTTTTCTCTCTGTGCAGGGATCTTTTGTCTGAGACAAAAGTCCTCCCCATGTCTTAATCCTTTGATAGATTTGGATACACTCTCTTCTCTGATTGGCTACTTGGGAATGTCATTTTAACAGCCAAATGTCTTTTGGTTGTAATTTTGGATTTAGGCTATCGGGGAAGCAGACAAGACAAACAGTTTCTTTTTAAACACTGCTATACAGTTTACTATAGATTCATATATATTTTTACAATGTATATTTAGTGTATTCACTATTTCTTGTCTCAGAAAACAATTATGTCCAATTTGTATAGGATCACTTAATATTATTTAATCTGGGCATTTCATCAATATTAAACATAATACACTTCCTACAATACAAAATAATTCTTATACATTTAAAATATATGGGTGTTTAAAAGGATTTTAATACTTTTAGCATGGATCTAATTAATATCTCAGTTATCATCTTAATATCACATACATACCTTGAGATCAGCAATCAGATGTCATTTCACATATTTATGTTTATATTGGACTACTTTCCCATATCAATATAAATATTGCATATCTGTATATCTCTTACTGAGTGTATAAAAAACATATGATGTTATTTATATTTCTGACTTAGCAGACATTCACATTTAATATTATACAAACAGACAATTTCATATCCATTTACATTTACTATACAGTTACTTATTAAGTTCAGCAAATACTTATTTAATATATTACTGTTAGGCATTTTTCTTTTAGATCCACAAATACACATTTTTATACAATATTGAAAATTATACAAGTTGTACTTTAAAATTAATTTAAAATTTACAATGCAACATGTGTTTCTGCTTAGTTAATCTTCAACTAGATGTAACATCTAGAATTTGTGGATTCAACACAGCAGGGGTAATCAACTCTTGCATCCACTTAAGCCTCAAAGTGATTTTTCCAACAGACAAACTATGTCTGTTTATTTACAGGGACCATTACCTGATAACCTTTTATTACATGGAGGAAAGATCAGGAAATCCACATATGGACATACATATCTGAGGGTTCCATAATGCTAACGATTATTTTGAAGTGGCCCACGTTTATCCTCCCTGTGGAGCTGTGAGCTTCAAAGGCCAAATTAATGATTGAACAATTGTATAAGTTAGCATATTGAGTGGGGAGGGGAAGAAATGTTTAAGTTGAATCCTGATATGTAATTAGCAAGGCATCTCATGTCTGAACCTCAGATTTGCAATACACAGAATGTATCCAGCAAATGGTATTAAGCATGCTCAAACTTAATATTTGATAGATTGCATACTTACTTTATCTTATTATATAGATATGTATTATCCACTGACATTTACAGATACCCTGACACTATTTAGGGGCCGATTTATCAAGAGCCTAATGGCCCCTGATGCACCTGTTTCCATGTGAGCCTTCAGGCTCGCCGAAAACAGCAGTTATGAAGACACTCCTTAACTGGTTCATCGCCTCTGAGGCTGTGGACATCGATCTGCCCGATCGCATACGATCGGGTTGATTGACACCCAAACAGAGATCAAGCTGCCTGATTGCATTTAATCAGGTTGATTAACACCCCCTGTGAATCTGCAGGGGGCACCATCGCACAAGCAGTTCACCAGAACTGCTTGTGCAATGTTAAATGCCGACAGCGTATGTTGTCTGCATTCAGCGATGTCAGGCAGACATGATTCGCTACAGCAAATCATGTCCTCCCGCTATTTGGTAAATTGGAACCTTAGCCTGTTCTTCACCAACAATTTGTTTCTTTTCAAACTTGTTCCAGACCTGTTCTTCTGGCTTCTTGACTTCTGCTTGTTCCTTGGTTTGTGGTCCTATCCTGACATTGCTATGTTTTCTGAGTAGACCTGTCTACTGAGTTGTGCTCCATGAGATAAAAGGTAGACTTGTGCAGCTTCGAAAAATTCATTTCGGATCAATTCGAATTTCGGTTCGGATCTATTCGAATTCGGAAAAATTTGAATGAATTTGTTTCGGATTCAATCGGATTCGGAAATTTTTTTTGTTTGGTTCGATTCGGTTTGGTTCGATTCGGTTCGAATCGAATCGATTCGGAAATTCGGAATTTCGGTAAGTGTTAGGTGGGATGTGCTGTGTATTACACTAGTATTATGTACTGTATATTAGGTTTAACCCATAGCAGAGTGATAAAACCTAATATACTGTACAATAGTAGTGTAATACACGGCCACCCAAATCTACCTAATACATCCGAATCGATTCGGATGTATTTGAATCGATTCTGATGTATTCGATTCGATTCAGATTAATTTGTTAGATTCGGCAGTATTTTAATTCGGAAAGTTGAATCGATCCGAACCTCCCAATTTTCAGAATTTCCGGATTGATCCGAAACGAATCGTACATGTCTAGTAAAAGGGGAGGCGCCACTGCTGGCTGCCACACTTTCCTCAGGCTCCTGACCTCTCCAGGATTTATCTTAATTTTAACCTCCTTACATATAAAATTCATCACAATTATTTCAAGGACCAATATTGACTCCACATAACGCTCAACTAGACTCATACTAATTGAACGGATGGCATTACTAAAGTGAGATACTCAACAGATGGAAATATATTAACACTGGACCATCTTTCTACCAGAAAAAGATACCTTCAGCTGAACACCACAAACAAGGTACACTTAAACTAAAAAAAAGAAAACAGACTCAACCTATGCACAAATTTGGTTTTGGATTTTATCATCCATTTAGCAATGCGCAGATTTAATTTCTAAACACAAGAAAAACTAATCAATGAAGTCTATTGTACTAAAACACATTTGGCCATATTACGAGTTTTGCGGTATGAGGGGTGCATTGCTAACTTGCATGTTAATGTCACTGCTCACTTACCTACAGCGCTGGTATTACAGGTTTTTCTAAAACCGGCATTAAAATACAAAAAGTGAGCATAGAGCAAAATTGTGCTCCATACCGCACTCCAATACCAGCGCTGCTTAAGTCAGCGGTGAGTTGGTTATACGTGCTCGTGCACGATTTCCCCATAGACATCAATGGGGAGAGCCGGCTGAAAAAAAAGCCTAACATCTGCAATAAAGCAGCGTAAAGCTCAGTAACGCAGTCCCATTGATTCCTATGGGGAAACACATTTTATGTTTACACCTTACACCCTAACATGAACCCGAGTCTAAACACCCCTAATCTTACACCGATTAACCCCTAATCTGCTGCCCCCGACATCGCCGACTCCTACATTATATTTATTAACCCCTAATCTCCCTCCCCCAATGTTGACGCAACCTACTTACATTTATTAACCCCTAATCTGCCGCCCCCAACGTCGCCTCCACTATAATAAACATATTACCCCTAAACCGCCGGACTCCCACATCACAAACAAATGTGGCAAAACAGGATGTGGATCATGCAAAATTATAAGATCAGGCATAAAAAATTTCAAGTCCACTGTAACAGGCGAGTCTTTTCAGATCCCTATTTTCTTCAATTGCAATTCCTCTTTCACAGTCTACCTTATGGAGTGTATATGCGGCCTCCAATATGTAGGCCGCACCTCCAGGAAGCTGAGAAACCGATGGGGAGAACATCATCGCAACTGCAAAAATTCCAAAAAAAATAAAATCAAACACAGTATACCCAATCACTGTCTGACCAAACATAATGGGAACCCATATATTTACAAATATATTCCTATCGACTTCGTTCCCAAAAGCTCAGATTACAACAGACTTAATAGACTCAGACAACGTGAGACATATTGGATCTATCGATTGAAGACACTGTATCCTTACGGGCTCAATGCCAGTTTGGATTTGGCAGCCTTCAATTGATAGATCACAGCCATTTCTATTATTATTATTCTTTATTATTATTTATTAATATCATTTCTATCTTCCATTCATAATGCAATGTGATTCCATAGGCAACCATTGGTCTCCAAAATTTCAAATTACAACATATTTTCTACCATACAGTGGAGATTTAGATTAACACATATTTCTATATACAAAAAACATATATCTTAAATACTTCCAATATTTTATTACCAAATATATTTTTTTTATTTTCACACACACATACCCATCACATCACTCACAAGTAGACAACTTGCTATCAAACAAAAGTTTATATATCCATTCATGTTTATATTATCAAGCTATCAGATATATTCCTCAACAGAGTTTTTGAAACAAAAAACCTTTCATCACACCGGGCCGATAGCAGCAGACACCAAATATAGTGACACTTAAAAGTTAAATAAGATGATTCTTAGGAAATACAATGTTAAAACATTGCTTTCAATATTTGATACAAAATTACAACCTTGCGGGTTACCAATAGAGTCAATACTCAGGTCTTCCACTGATTTTACACACTATCGAATTATTCATACACTCACTTATATGACCTTGCATGCAAAACTTGTTTCTATATGCACGGTCAGAGTTATCCAACACACCACAAAACATCAATCCATAGATAGATATAAGCTTGCAGCACGCTTATTATCAGACATGATATAATAATATCACCAAAACAAATATATACACAGTAAGGTAAAGGAGCCCCCCTTTACAAAAGGGAGTCCATTTATTTTGCTATATGTATTCTTTTTTCCCCATATGCCAACAGCTAGTTAGATCGTAACAATTTCACAGACACAAGTACAAAATTACACACTATAAGATCTGTATATCGATTTGTTTATAATGCTTTTTTACAAATCTTCTATATAGGGAATTTTATATATATATTTTTTATTCATTGATGTTTGTGTCATGATTAGTAACAGCTGATAGCCAAGACTGGGCTCTTACAATTGAAAATGCAGTCCTATTGGACAAACACCCAATGACAACTTCCTGTTTTTAATGATACAATGTGTATATAATGCCGGTAAATGTAACCATTCTTATTCGCTTTTATCTGAGGAAACGACCCAGTTGGGGTTGAGAAACGCGTCATATATTAAAGCTTTTTATTACAAGAAGTTGTCTATGCTTTGTGGTATTCCAATACCATACAACAACACACCAAGTTCTACTTTCCAGTTGAAATTATCCATACTAAGAAAAAGGTTGCCTAGGGGGCACCAGCAAAGACTCCAAGGAACGTTATCCATCCAGTGTACTAGCCACTGTTAAGTGCTAGCAAGCTATCACGCACTGGTCACAGCACAGTGCCTCTAGTTCTGGTAAGCACACCATTTGTCTACATATGTTTGCTCACAATACCAGACAATATTACGCTATTGTGGTGCCCTCTCTCTTTTCCTTCCTGCATTAGTCTATTCCCTACTCTCTGGGACCAAGAGGAGCTGCCTACGTCTACTTCACCACTTAATCTCAGAAGAAATACATTTATCATCTTCTTTTCCGAAAAGGGACAAACATATTGAAACGAACCAACAGGAATCCCTTTTGTATCAAGGACATAATCACTAACCGGTTTTACGGTAGAGTTGCATACTGACTTTGTTAGTTTAGATATGTTTTATGCTTCATACTTTTTTTCAGCGCGCTTTCTTTATCCCCATCTGGGATAATTCATGTTTTTCACCACAAGAGAGTATCAAAAAGCAGCTGCTGTTTTAATGTTTCATATATATAACATTCTTATATGACTTATCTGTTTTTTCACTTATTTCCAGTGTTTTATCTTGTTTTCTGTTATATGATCAGTTTTATATTCAATTCACTATTCACATTGTATTACGGCTATTAATATTTAGAGACTATCTCACATTGTTTATGTACACACACTACTTGTTCACCATTTGAAAATCGATACCCGCTACTCACAAATGCTGTTTTTTTAAAACCCACTAATAGTAATTTTGTGTAACTAATCACATTGATCACGCAGGTCTCACGCATCACCAATCACATCTCACGCATCACCGTCACGCCCACTGACCAGATTTCCCTTCCGAACATTACACAGCGTCAGTATACCTCTAGACACGCACAGGTATTTTCTTCTTTTTTTGCCACATACACAATCAGCACATTATATTCACTGTGGCTTTTGTCTACCAGCACATCTTTTTTCAAAACAGAGATAACCGTCACTTATAAATGATGTTTTTCAGAACTCACCATTAATTATTTTGTGATATCAATCACATTGAACACGTAGGTTTCACGCATCACCAACCACAGCTCACGCATCACTGTCACGCCCACAGATCAGATATCTTTTTCGAACACTACACAGCGCCAGTCCACCTTTAAACACGCACAGGCATTTTTTTTTCCAAATTTGCACATACACAATCAGTGCATTACATTCACAGTGGCTTTTGCCTACTAGCACACCCTTCTCTATCACATTACAAGCAAATATCAGATCACTGATACTTGTTCACTTTTTCGATTAACTAACGTGTTACACTATCTACAACTGGAGTTTATTAATTTATGTACACTGATTTACAAAATATTCAGTTTTGAAACTGCTAAAACGTTTCATTTTTTAACACAAACAGTACTCATAAGACGCCAGGCTAACAGCAGACAATACGAACTTCTCCATTTTATGATAATTCCTCCATTTTATGATAACTGATACATCAGTTTACAAGTCAGAAACAATATCTCTCAAATATAACTATTTATATATCCCTATAGAGCCAATAACACACAACTACATTTCATCCTTTCAGCACTCATACGATACATACATCCAAAAACACCTATTACCTAAACTGAAAATTTCTATATTATATTCCTTTTTGAAACAATTAATTACCAATACAATATGCAGTCCAAGGAAGAAAGAAACTCTAAACGCATGGGTTTCAATCTATCTAAATAAATTTCTGTTGTGGAAATACTATCTGAAACCCATGACATCAAACCTATGAGAGACCTCTTCTATTTATTAGAAGAGGAAATTAACAAAGAAAACAGACATTGGTGGGACCTCACCACCCTAGAGAAATATCTAGAAATCAAACATATACCTAGAGGACTTAGATTGCTGAAACATTGCTCATTCAAAGACAATGCTGAAACCATAAAAAGGTGGTATGAAGCTTTGGATGAATGCTCTTTCAGCCTAATTAAAATCCTAATAGACCATAGGAGACAATTGTACAATCAAAGTAGTCTCAATATAGATAAAATCCAAACAGATCTCAAAGTTTATCAACAAAATCCAGAATACAATAAAATAAACAAAGACATCAATGATAGAACTGACAGATATCAAGAAAATCTAGTTAATAATAAAAACAAGAAACTACAAAGAGATCACGAAGATTACATTAATGATTGTGTTTACACATATAACCGTAGGAATGACTCACAAGAGAATATAATAAACTATAACAATGATAATCAGAATGATTGGACAAGGGTCCAACATAGGGGCAATAAGACCAATAAACAAAAGGCTCAATTTAACCAATTTGACAGTAACAATCCACATATACAGAGCAATCAATCACACATTCCAAACACATGGTCTCAAAATCGCACACCTTACACTAGTCAAAACAGACCACAACATAATACTCAAACCAGACCACAACAACACACATACTACAATCAAAGAAATGGATTTCAAAAGAATCAACACCAAACCCATTATAGAAATAACCATTACAAAAACTCTTATCTATCAACACATGTCCAGCAACAACACCTTTACAATCCACACTCTTACCAACACAGTCAAGCACAACAACACAATTTCAACAAACCAGTACAATCACAACACATACACCAAATGGGAGAAACTCCTCCCACTTACAAAGATCACTATTATGGAGAACCAAACAACAGCTACCAATATCAACACATAGACCACATTCCATCTATCAAACAACCAATATTAGGTCCTAGACCTAATGGGCCAACTGTATACCAAAACATCACAAAACATACAACAGAACATGGTACATTTGAACACCCTAATAGATTTAGAACATTATCTATTGAACACCAAGGGGCCTATGCAGATTCAGAAAGCCCCAGCACCAGCAATAGTCCATCACCTTTTTTAGGGTTGGGCCCCCCAATGAGAACAGAGAGCCCTCAAATAAGATCAGGCAAAATACCTCACACCTTAGAAAACGAGGTTCAAGAGGCAGAGCCCTTGCCGCCAAGGAAAAGGAATTATCCAGATTAGATCAAGGAATTTTTAACCTTTCCACACACAAATTATCTATTTCAGAAAAAAGAGTATTAAAGCGAGGACTATCCTTTTGTCCACCAAATTCGCCAAAAATGTTTGATATTTTTGTCGATTTAAACAACTTTACACGAAAACTAACCCTACAGAAGTATTTTGCAAATAAAAATTTAAGAAACAAACAAATAGAATCCTCTCAAGCACAACTAATTTTGACTGATTCTATGCCCCCTAACAAAAACATAACTTGCATATATTCAGACACTAACGATCTCACCAATCACCTTTTTGATGGCTACATACATATTGATGTTAAAAACAAATCTAATTTTAATCCCATTAATGTAGGGAAAGAATATATAGAGTTATATCAAAATATGGTCTTGGAGGATTTTGAGAAACATTTAAAATCCAAAAAGAAAAAGAACAATTTTTGTCTTTTGAGTTACCAGAGAGCTATCTCTAATCTTAAGAATAATTCTAATATCATCATCCGCGACGCCGATAAAGGCGGCGGAATTGTGATCCAAGACATAACCGATTATATCAAAGAAGCAGACAGAATTCTTGGAGACCCAAACTATTATCAAATTTTAAATGGGGATCCCACGGAAAAATACTTGCGCTCTTATACCGAACTCATAGAAAAAGGCGTGTCATTAAATATACTAAACAAAAATGAAAAAGATTTTCTAAAAATACAAAATCCGGCCATTGCCCACTACTATCACTTACCAAAAATTCACAAAAACAAAACCAATCCTCCAGGACGACCTATTATTGCCGGTATCGGCAATCTCACCTACAATCTGTCATACTTTATAGATCAATATTTACAAAAATACGTAATAACATTACCATCATATATTAAAGACAGCACTCATCTATTACAACATTTACACAACATCAATATTGACAATAGAAATCTCATCTGGATCACTTGCGATGTTAGCTCTTTGTATTCCAACATTTCACACAGTTTAGGTTTAGTTGCCATTTCTCATTATTTGAAAAAAGATATTTTTTTACCCAATTTACAATGTGATTTTATTTTAGAAAGCATTCTTTTCATATTACAACACAATTATTTCATCTATCAAGACAAGTACTATCTTCAAACCAAAGGGACGGCCATGGGGACCAGGTTTGCCCCAAGCTTTGCTAACCTTTTTATGGGTTATTTTGAGGAGAGATACATCTATCCGACAGAGTTTGGGGCAGACCTGGTCTTCTATGGCCGATATATAGATGATCTTATCTTCCTATGGGAGGGAAACATCACTAGGGCCAACCAATTTATTGAGCATTTGAACCACAATGACATGGGTTTGGAATTCACGGCAAATATACAAATTCAAAACATTGAATTCTTAGATCTTATATTAAGTATGGACAAATCTAATATCACCTCAAAAACTTTTTTTAAAGATGTTGACAGCAACAGTTTTTTAAATTATCATAGTAACCACCATAAAAACTGGCTAAGTAATGTACCATACAGTCAATTCCGTAGGATACGACGTAACTGTAGTGACTATAACATCTTCTTAGAACAGAGCTAAACACTATACAACAGATTCATAGAAAAAGATTATCCCCCCAGTTTGCTCGACAAGGCTCTAACAAAAGCCAACAATTTAAATAGAGAGGAGATTCTATCAAACAACAAAATCACCAATACAGAAAACATATTTGGAAAAGAAACCATCTTTACAACACAATACAATTCAGATTTTAATCAGATCAAACACATATTAAAAAAACATTGGCATATTATACAAAGAGATCCTGTCCTTAAACATTTAGTTAAAGACACCCCTAAAATCGTATACAGGAGAGCACCCACACTCAGAAACCAGCTAGCTCCCAGTAAAAAAGTCAAACACAAATTAACTAACAAAATATCACACCATTCAAATAAAAACAGGGGCTTGTTTGGCACATTTGGAATTTTCAAATGTGGCAAAACAGGATGTGGATCATGCAAAATTATAAGATCAGGCATAAAAAATTTCAAGTCCACTGTAACAGGCGAGTCTTTTCAGATCCCTATTTTCTTCAATTGCAATTACTCTTTCACAGTCTACCTTATGGAGTGTATATGCGGCCTCCAATATGTAGGCCGCACCTCCAGGAAGCTGAGAAACCGATGGGGAGAACATCATCGCAACTGCAAAAATTCCAAAAAAAATAAAATCAAACACAGTATACCCAATCACTGTCTGACCAAACATAATGGGAACCCATATATTTACAAATATATTCCTATCGACTTCGTTCCCAAAAGCTCAGATTACAACAGACTTAATAGACTCAGACAACGTGAGACATATTGGATCTATCGATTGAAGACACTGTATCCTTACGGGCTCAATGCCAGTTTGGATTTGGCAGCCTTCAATTGATAGATCACAGCCATTTCTATTATTATTATTCTTTATTATTTTTTATTAATATCATTTCTATCTTCCATTCATAATGCAATGTGATTCCATAGGCAACCATTGGTCTCCAAAATTTCAAATTACCACATATTTTCTACCATACAGTGGAGATTTAGATTAACACATATTTCTATATACAAAAAACATATATCTTAAATACTTCCAATATTTTATTACCAAATATATTTTTTTTATTTTCACACACACATACCCATCACATCACTCACAAGTAGACAACTTGCTATCAAACAAAAGTTTATATATCCATTCATGTTTATATTATCAAGCTATCAGATATATTCCTCAACAGAGTTTTTGAAACAAAAAACCTTTCATCACACCGGGCCGATAGCAGCAGACACCAAATATAGTGACACTTAAAAGTTAAATAAGATGATTCTTAGGAAATACAATGTTAAAACATTGCTTTCAATATTTGATACAAAATTACAACCTTGCGGGTTACCAATAGAGTCAATACTCAGGTCTTCCACTGATTTTACACACTATCGAATTATTCATACACTCACTTATATGACCTTGCATGCAAAACTTGTTTCTATATGCACGGTCAGAGTTATCCAACACACCACAAAACATCAATCCATAGATAGATACAAGCTTGCAGCACGCTTATTATCAGACATGATATAATAATATCACCAAAACAAATATATACACAGTAAGGTAAAGGAGCCCCCCTTTACAAAAGGGAGTCCATTTATTTTGCTATATGTATTCTTTTTTCCCCATATGCCAACAGCTAGTTAGATCGTAACAATTTCACAGACACAAGTACAAAATTACACACTATAAGATCTGTATATCGATTTGTTTATAATGCTTTTTTACAAATCTTCTATATAGGGAATTTTATATATATATTTTTTATTCATTGATGTTTGTGTCATGATTAGTAACAGCTGATAGCCAAGACTGGGCTCTTACAATTGAAAATGCAGTCCTATTGGACAAACACCCAATGACAACTTCCTGTTTTTAATGATACAATGTGTATATAATGCCGGTAAATGTAACCATTCTTATTCGCTTTTATCTGAGGAAACGACCCAGTTGGGGTTGAGAAACGCGTCATATATTAAAGCTTTTTATTACAAGAAGTTGTCTATGCTTTGTGGTATTCCAATACCATACAACAACACACCAAGTTCTACTTTCCAGTTGAAATTATCCATACTAAGAAAAAGGTTGCCTAGGGGGCACCAGCAAAGACTCCAAGGAACGTTATCCATCCAGTGTACTAGCCACTGTTAAGTGCTAGCAAGCTATCACGCACTGGTCACAGCACAGTGCCTCTAGTTCTGGTAAGCACACCATTTGTCTACATATGTTTGCTCACAATACCAGACAATATTACGCTATTGTGGCGCCCTCTCTCTTTTCCTTCCTGCATTAGTCTATTCCCTACTCTCTGGGACCAAGAGGAGCTGCCTACGTCTACTTCACCACTTCATCTCAGAAGAAATACATTTATCATCTTCTTTTCCGAAAAGGGACAAACATATTGAAACGAACCAACAGGAATCCCTTTTGTATCAAGGACATAATCACTAACCGGTTTTACGGTAGAGTTGCATACTGACTTTGTTAGTTTAGATATGTTTTATGCTTCATACTTTTTTTCAGCGCGGTATCTTTATCCCCATCTGGGATAATTCACATTAGTTAAATATTATTAACCCCTAATCTGCCGTCCCTAACATCGCCGCCACCTACCTGCAATTATTAACCCCTAATCTGCCGCCCCCAATGTCGCTGCCACTATATTATATTTATTAACCCCTAAACCTAAGTCTAACCCTAACACCCCCTAACTTAAATATTATTAAAATAAATCTAATTAAAAACTACAATTAATAACTGAATAATTCCTATTTAAAACTAAATACCTGTAAAATAAACCCTAAGCTGGCTGCAATATAACTTATAGCTACATTGTATCTACCTTATGGTTTATTTTTTATTTCACAGGCAAGTTTGTATTTATTTTAACTAGGTAGAATAGTTACTAAATAGTTATTAACTATTTACTAACTACCTAGTTAAAATAAATACAAATTTACCTGTAAAATAAAACCTAACCTAAGTTACACTAACATCTAACACTACACTACAATTAAATAAATTACCTAAATTAAATACAATTAAATAAATTAAATAAAATTACCTAAATTACAAAAAAAAACACTAAATTAAACAAAATAAAATACAAATTACAAGATATTTAAACTAATTACACCTAATCTAATAGCCCTATCAAATTAAAAAAAGGCTACCCAAAATAAAAAAAAAACTAGCCTAAACTAAATACCAATAGCCCTTAAAAGGGCCTTTTGCCAGGCATTGCCCATAAGAAATAAGCTCTTTTACCTGTAAAAAAAAATACAAACAACCCCCCAACTGTAAAACCCACCACCCACACAACCAACCCCCCAAATAAAATCCTAACTAAAAAAACCTAAGCTCCCCATTGCCCTGAAAAGGGCATTTGTATGGGCATTGCCCTTAAAAGGGCATTTAGCTCTATTGCAGCCCAAAGCCCTAACCTAAAAATAAAACTCACCCAATAAACCCTTAAAAAAACACTAACCCCTTGAAGATCCACTTACAGTTTTGAAGATCGACATCCAAGCCGGGAGAAGTCCTCATCGAAGTGGTAAGAAGTCCTCAACGAATCCGGGAGAAGTCTTCATCGAAGCCGGCAGAAGTGGTCCTCCAGACGGGCAGAAGTTTTCACCCAGACGGCATCTTCTATCTTCATCCTTCCGACGCGGAGCGGCTCCATCTTCAAGACATCCGGCGCGGAGCATCCTCTTCAATCGACGGCTTCTTCTGGAATGAAGGTTCCTTTAAATGACGTCATCCAAAATGGCGTCTCTTAGATTCCGATTGGCTGATAGATGGGTGAAGACTTCTGCCCGTCTGGAGGACCACTTCTGCCAGCTTCGATGAAGACTTCATTGAGGATGGATGTCAGATCTTCAAAACTGTAAGTGGATCTTCAGTGGGCTAGTGTTAGGTTTTTTTAAGGGTTTATTGGGTGGGTTTTATTTTTAGGTTAGGGCTTTGGGCTGCAATATAGCTAAATACCCTTTTAAGGGCAATGGGGAGCTTAGTTTTTTTAGTTAGTTTTTTTTGGGGGGGGTTGGGTATTGTGTGGGTAGTGGGTTTTACTGTTGGGGGGTTGTTTGTATTTTTTTTTACAGGTAAAAGAGCTGATTTCTTTGGGGCAATGCCCCGCAAAAGGCCCTATTTTTAGGTTAGGGCTTTGGGCTGCAATATAGCAAAATACCCTTTTAAGTGCTATTGGTAGTTTAGTTTAGGTTTTTTTTTTATTTTAGGTGGGCTTTTTTATTTTGATAGGGCTATTAGATTAGGTGTTATTAATTTAAAGATCCTGTAATTGTTTTTTTTTTGTTTTTTTTTGTAATTTAGATAATTGTATTGAATTTAGTTAATTGTATTTAATTAAGGGATTTTTTTTAATTGTAGGGTTAGGTTAGGTGCTAGTGTAAGATAGGTTAGGTTTTATTTTACAGGTACATTTATTTTAGCTAGGTAGTTAGTAAATAGTTAATAATATTTAGTAACTATTCTACCTAGTTAAAATAACTTGCCTGTAAAAATAAAATTAAACTCTAAGCTAGATACAGTGTAACTAATAGTTATATTGTAGCTAGCTTAGGGTTTATTTTATAGGTATGTATTTAATTTTAAATAGGAATTATTTAGTTATTAATAGTAGGTTTTATTTAGATTTATTTTAATTATATTTAAGTTAGGAGGTGTTAGGGTTAGACTTAGATTTAGGGGTTAATAAATTTAGTATAGTGGCAGCGACGTTGGGGGCGGCAGATTAGGGGTTAATAAATGTAGATAGGTGGCGGCGATGTTAGGGACAGCAGTCAGCAGATTAGGGGTTAATAATATTTAACTAGTGTTTGCGAGGCGGGAGTACGGCGGGTTAGGGGTTAATATGTTTATTCTAGTGGTGGCGATGTCGGGAGTGGCAGATTAGGGGTTAATAATTTTATTATAGTGTTTGCGATGCAGGAGGGCCTCAAATTAGGGGTTAATAGGTAGTTTATGGGTGTTAGTGTACTTTTTAGTACTTTAGTTATGAGTTTTATGCTACGGCTTTGTAGTGTAAAACTCATAACTACTGACTTTAGAATGCATTACGAATCTTGACGGTATAGGCTGTACCGCTCACTTTTTGGCCTCCCAGGACAAGCTTGTAATACCGGCGCTATGGAAGTCCCATAGAAAAAAGACTATACGCAAGTTGATTTGCAGTAAGGCCAAAAAAGTGTGCGGGACAGCTGTACCTACAAGAATCGTAATACCAGAGGTAGTGAAAAAGCAGCGTTATGAGCCTTAATGCTGCTTTTTTACTCATAACGCAAAACTCGTAATCTAGCCGATTGGTTTTAAATCCCCTGCATGCTTTCTTATCTGTTATCTACAATGCAGCCTGAAGTGCAAAATCTCACACCTCACTCTGGCCTGAATCCTATAGAGCAGGGCAATGTAACCAGCTCAGTATTTTCAAAGGGGCCGACAGGGGCTGTCGTGGAGGAAAATCAATATTTAAAGTTCTATATCCTGACACTATCACAGCTGCCCCACCAACCTGTCCACCCGCAAGCCCAATTGAAGTGATCCAACCTTAAAGCCACAAAAAACGCACTATCAAATCAAGAAAATCTCTTTGTGTGATCCCCATTAGAAGACACGCTGTCTCAAAAGTACAGAGCAAAAACTCAGAATCCCAAGACTGTCCTATCAGAGCAATCCTATGCAATGCCAGATAAATAAAGAACAAAACAGCTATAATTGCCAACCTTATTGAAACATGCAAATTAGCATGCTTCACAGAATCATGGATAGATGAAAATGCAGGTCCTATTCTAGAGGCAGCTATTCCAGACAATTACACTGTGTTCCACCGCCCGAGACAAGATCGCAAGGGAGGTGGAGTTATGAACTGTGCGAAATCATCCTTAAATCCCAGACCAATATCAGTCCACAAGACCAAATTTTTTGAATGCGTAGCTGCCAACCTCTCAATAGAGAGAGGTTTCCAAATACTGCTAATATACAGACCCCCAAGAGATGGAAGAGATTTCTTCAGGAACTCCCAGACCTTTTGGCTGGCTTAATCCTTGATCACCCCAGATGGCTTATATTAGGAGACTTCAACACTTGGATTGACAACACCCTATCCCTGCTTGGGCAGGATCTCCTCAGCTTGATGAGTACACTCGGCTTTACACAAATTGTCACCACTCCCACCCACAGAAAAGGTCATACACTTGATCTAGTGTTCCAGTCTGGACTAGAAGTGTCACCAGTAACTGTAAACCCAGTTACCTAGTCAGACCACCACTACATTCACCTCTCCATTGTATCACAATCAACCAGACACCAGCCTCAGAACCTGGTCAAACACCACTCATTAACACCAGTGACACCACTGAATGTAGCATCACATATGGATCTAAGTGAACTAATGGGCACCTGCGAAGACCCCAGCTACTTAGTCTGACTCTACAACAAAACCATGAGAGATATCCTATAAAGCTTTGCACCAACTCTTATACACACTGTCAAAACCCACAGCAATTCACTGTAATTTGATAGCTCCATCAGAGAAATTAAAAGAACAGGATGTAAGCTCGAGAGAACGTGCCCCAGAGGATAAAGCTGCTCTTACCAAACTTCTAAATAAATATCAATCCAAGATAACTCAGAAACAATCTTCATTTTTATCACGCGAAATTGCACTCTCCCACAATAGACCCAGGCAACTGTTTTGCACAGTAGAAAAGCTCAGCAAACCAGCATGCATGCTTAGCCCCACCAACTTTTCTCAGGATAAATGTGAAGCATTTTCAAACTTCTTCAGAGACAAAATTTCCTCAATCCGAACCGCTATCACAGCAGGCCAAACAGTTACAAACCAGAACCACTACAATGGAATGCCAGATTGTCCCAGTTTATGGTCCACTTTTATAAATGTGGATATAAAAGGAGTTAAAAACACCATACAAAAGTTGCACCCTACTTAGACCTTGCTTCAACTCAGCTCATATCTGGATGCATTGAAACACTCGCCCCAGCCCTCACAAAAATAGTGCAGTGTTCACTAAAAACAGGAGACTTCCCAGATCCTCTAAAAGAGGCTGTGGTTAAACCACACGTAAAGAAACCTTTATTAGACCTACAGGGAGTGCAGAATTATTAGGCAAATGAGAATTTTGACCACATCATCCTCTTTATGCATGTTGTCTTACTCCAAGCTGTATAGGCTCGAAAGCCTACTACCAATTAAGCATATTAGGTGATGTGCATCTCTGTAATGAGAAGGGGTGTGGTCTAATGACATCAACACCCTATATCAGGTGTGCATAATTATTAGGCAACTTCCTTTCCTTTGGCAAAATGGGTCAAAAGAAGGACTTGACAGGCTCAGAAAATTCAAAAATAGTAAGATATCTTGCAGAGGGATGCAGCACTCTTAAAATTGCAAAGCTTCTGAAGCGTGATCATCGAACAATCAAGCGTTTCATTCAAAATAGTCAACAGGGTCGCAAGAAGCGTGTGGAAAAACCAAGGCGCAAAATAACTGCCCATGAACTGAGAAAAGTCAAACGTGCAGCTGCCAAGATGCCACTTGCCACCAGTTTGGCCATATTTCAGAGCTGCAACATCACTGGAGTGCCCAAAAGCACAAGGTGTGCAATACTCAGAGACATGGCCAAGGTAAGAAAGGCTGAAAGACGACTACCACTGAACAAGACACACAAGCTGAAACGTCAAGACTGGGCCAAGAAATATCTCAAGACTGATTTTTCTAAGGTTGATGAAATGAGAGTGAGTCTTGATGGGCCAGATGGATGGGCCCGTGGCTGGATTGGTAAAGGGCAGAGAGCTCCAGTCCGACTCAGACGCCAGCAAGGTGGATGTGGAGTACTGGTTTGGGCTGGTATCATCAAAGATGAGCTTGTGGGGCCTTTTCGGGTTGAGGATGGAGTCAAGCTCAACTCCCAGTCCTACTGCCAGTTTCTGGAAGACACCTTCTTCAAGCAGTGGTACAGGAAGAAGTCTGCATCCTTCAAGAAAAACATGATTTTCATGCAGGACAATGCTCCATCACACGCGTCCAAGTACTCCACAGCGTGGCTGGCAAGAAAGGGTATAAAAGAAGAAAATCTAATGACATGGCCTCCTTGTTCACCTGATTTGAACCCCATTGAGAACCTGTGGTCCATCATCAAATGTGAGATTTACAAGGAGGGAAAACAGTACACCTCTCTGAACAGTGTCTGGGAGGCTGTGGTTGCTGCTGCACGCAATGTTGATGGTGAACAGATCAAAACACTGACAGAATCCATGGATGGCAGGCTTTTGAGTGTCCTTGCAAAGAAAGGTGGCTATATTGGTCACTGATTTGTTTTTGTTTTGTTTTTGAATGTCAGAAATGTATATTTGTGAATGTTGAGATGTTATATTGGTTTCACTGGTAAAAATAAATAATTGAAATGGGTATATATTTGTTTTTTGTTAAGTTGCCTAATAATTATGCACAGTAATAGTCACCTGCACACACAGATATCCCCCTAAAATAGCTAAAACTAAAAACAAACTAAAAACTACTTCCAAAACTATTCAGCTTTGATATTAATTAGTTTTTTGGGTTCATTGAGAACATGGTTGTTGTTCAATAATAAAATTAATCCTCAAAAATACAACTTGCCTAATAATTCTGCACTCCCTGTAGACTGCATGACTAATTACAGACCAGTATCCAACCTAACATTTCTGGGGAAAATAATTGAAAAAGTAGTGGCAACTCAACTGGAAGCCCATCTAACATGCCTGAACATATTCGATCTTTTCCAGTCAGACTTCAGATGCCGCCACAGCACTGAAACAGTGCTAGTCCAAGTGCTAAATGATTTCCTCATGGCAAGAGACAAAGGTGATTACTCCATTCTAATCCTCCTGGATCTCTCAGCTGCATTTGACACCATTGACCATAGGATTCTAATAGAGTGCTTGCAGCACATCTGTGGTCTAGGAGGCACAGTCCTTAAGTGGTTTAAATCTTTCCTCGCTGGTAGATCACAGAGAGTAATATCAGGATCAAGCTCATCAGCACCAACAGAACTGGCCTGTGGAGTTC
Organism: Bombina bombina; assembly: GCF_027579735.1. NCBI lineage: Eukaryota > Metazoa > Chordata > Amphibia > Anura > Bombinatoridae > Bombina > Bombina bombina. Next base: position 850,700,845 of record NC_069499.1, on the reverse strand, counting down.
CACAAGGATTCATCCTGTCTCCCATGCTATTCGCAATTTACTTACTACCACTGTGGGACATCATTAACCAACATGGCCTAAGGTATCATTGTTACGCTGATAACACACAACTCTACTTCTCCTGGAGCTTGGAGGCTCTGAACTCATTAGTTCAGCAAAGGTACGAAACCTTGGAGTGCTGATTGATGCTGGACTATCTTTTACACAGCAGATTTCCTACGTAATAAAATCTGCCTACTTTCATCTGAAAAACATAGCCAGGATACAACACTTAATTCCACCGGATGATATGCCAACATTAATCCCTGCATTTGTATCCTCTAGGCTAGATTACTGCAATGCACTTTACTTGGGCCTCCCAAAAAAAGAACTCCATCGCCTTCAGATGGTACAAAACACAGCAGCCAGACTACTGACCAATCAAACTCGCTCCTGCCACATAACACCTGTTTTTCACTCCCTGCATTTACTTCCAATTAAATGGCAAATATATTTTAAAATTGGCCTGCTGACCATCAAAGCCTTAAACAACTAAGGCCCACAGTAGCTGAAAGAGCTTCTGACACCCTACATCCCATCCCGCTCACTTAGGTCAGCCAACACATCCCTCCTCTCAGTGTCAAGAATAAGGACAAACTCAGGCTCCAGAGCATTCGGCCACACTGCCCCTACTTTCTGGAAGTTTTTACTGTGCGCAATCAGAGAGACACCGTCCTTACAGACTTTTTAAAAAATCTAAAGACCCACCTCTTCCAACAGGCATTCAGTCCGCTTATCTGACCTTCAGAAACTTCTAACTTTTATGTGTTATATTGGTATATTTGTAAAGTGCTTTGAGTCTCATAGGGAGAAAAGCACTATATAAATCACAAATTATTATTATTATATCAATTTTTTATGTTTGCTATAACACTTTCCAGGTCCTATGTCTACATACTGTTATATACAGTATCCCACAAAAGTCAGTACACCCCTCACATTTTTGTAAATATTTTATTATATCTTTTCATATGACAACACTGAAGAAATTACACTTTGCTACAATGTAAAGTAGTCAGTGTACAGCCTGTATAACAGTGTAAATTTGTTGTCCCCGCAAAATAACTCAACACACAACCATTAATGTCTAAATCATTGGCAACAAAAGTGAGTACACCCCTAAGTTAAAATGTCCAAATTGGGCCCAATTAGCCATTTTCCCTCCCCGGTGTCAAGTAACTCGTTAGTGTTACAAGGTATCAGGTGTGAATGGGGAGCAGGTGTGTTAAATTTGGTGTTATCGCTCTCACACTCTCTCATACTGGTCACTGGAAGTTCAACATGGCACCTCATGGCAAAGAACTCTCAGAGGATCTGAAAAAAAAGAATTGTTGCTCTACATAAAGATGGCCTAGGCTATAAGAAGATTGCCAAGACCCTGAAACTGAGCTGCAGCACGGTGGGCAAGACCATACAGCTGTTACACAGGGCAGGTTCCTGTCAGGGTTTTTTCCCTGTTGTTTGCCATGTGCTGCTGGCAGCCATTTTACTCACCTCTCTTCCTGACTATGCTGCATTGTGGGGGATGCTGCTCAATTCCTCTCCTTCTTTTATGGCCAGACTGGTGTGCATCATCCATGTGAGACAGGATGCAGTCTCAGAATTGTAATGTCATCACTTATTATTTAAAGGGCCTCTGTTCAGTATGCTTTGCCTTTGCGTTGTCTCAGACCTGTTTGTGAGAGTTCCTGTGTATTACCTGGCTGCCTGACGTCCTTCCTGGTTCCTGATCCCTGGCTTGTTCCCGACTCTGCTGTTTTCCTCGTTCCTGATTCCGGCTCATCTGACTATTCGCTTTGGCTCCTGACTCGGCTCGTCTAACTACCAGCTCTGGTTTTGACTCCTGGCTTGTTATTTTACTTGTGGACTTTTCATTATTTTTTGCTATTAATAAAGGTGCGATTATTTTTGCACTTCTCGTCTCAGCCTGATTCCTGGCACCCTGACATTACACAAAGGCCATGAATCCTGATGGTGCTAATAATCCACCTTTACCTGCCATCATTTCCAGGATGGATGAACAGGATCACCGCTTGGATCAATTTGCACTAGCCCTGCAAACCCTGCTGACTCGCACTGCACATTTGGACCAAAGTGTTCCACAAGCTATGGCTGCTCCTGTTTCCGCTGCTGCACCTATGCCTACCGGTTCTGCACCTCTACCTCAGCGATATGGAGGCGATCCTATTCAGTGCAGAGGGTTTTTGAACCAGGGGGCATTTACTTTGAGAGGTTACCTCAGGCGTTTCCCTCTGACAGAGCTAAAGTGGGATTTCTCATCTCGTTACTCTCTGACACAGCTCTTGTCTGGGCTAATCCCTTGTGGGAGACTAATAAACCTGTGATTTCAAATTACCCTGAATTTGTGGCCTCCTTTCAAAGGGTATTTGATGTTCCAGCTCGCTCCTCCTCTGTTGCTAAACAACTCATGTCCATTCAGCAAGGTACAAGATGTGTTGCTCAGTATGCTATTGAGTTCCGTACGCTTGCCGCAGAGGTATGTTGGAACAATGGAACCCTTGTTGCCGCCTTCTTTCATGGGTTCTCTGATGCAATTAAGACAAAGTTGCTGCCAGAGATTTACCAGAGGATCTCGAGGCATTGGTGTCTTTTTTTATCCTAATTGACATCAGACTCAGAGAGAGGCCCTCTTTCAAGAAGCGCTTGCAGAAGCCTCCTGTTCCGTTGTCTCCTACGTGTTCATTCCCACCCATGCCTCCCTCTCCTCCCATGCCTCCTGGTCCCGAGTCACCAGGTACTGCTGAGCCAATGAAGTTGGGATTCACGCGTCTCACCGCGGCGGAGAGGGCCTTTAGGAGGAGGGAGGGGCTCTGCCTCTATTGTGGGTTACAGGGCCACCTTTTGAAGTCTTGTCCTACACGGCCGGGAAATGCACCTAAGGTCACAATTAAGGTCCTGTCGGGGGCAGAGCTTGGGTGGTTTATCCTCATCCTGGAACTGCTTAAGGAGAAACCTTTTGTCACGGTTGTCCTTTCCTGGGTGGACTCCACCATAGTCACTCAGGCTCTTGTTGACCCGGTGCTGCGGGCTATTTCATTGACAGTGATTTTGTATCAAAGCACTCCATTCCTGTTTTTCCTCGGTCCGTTCCACTTGCTATTAAGGCCATTGATGGCAGGCCCCTTCAGCCCGCACTCGTTACTCACGAAACTGCTCCGTTGTCCATGGCTGTTGGGGCTCTCCATTTTGAAACCCTCCAGTTCCAGGTGATAAACTCTCCGCATTTTCCGGTTGTTCTGGGTTATCCCTGGCTCCAAAAGCACAATCCCAGTCTCGACTGGCGCAGGTTCGAAATTTTGTCGTGGTCCCTGCAATGTATTTCCACTTGTCTTCGGAAACCAGTTAAAGTCTTGTGCACTTCTTCGTTATGTCAATTGCACCCGGAGCCATTCCTCCTCGGGCCCGGGTGTACCCTCTGTCTGCAGAGAATTGTGCTATGGAGGAGTATGTTGCTGATGCTCTGTTGCGGGGAATCATCCGCAAATCCTGCTCTCCTGCAGGGGCTTTTTTTCTTTGTGAAGAAAAAGGGTGGCGAGTTAAGACCATGTATCGATTATAGGGGTCTTAATCGTCTTACCATTAAGAATGCTTACCCTATTCTGCTCATTACGGAACTCTTTGACCGCCTCAAGGGAGCTACGGTCTTTACTAAACTTGATTTGAGAGGAGCATACAGTTTCGTTAGGATTAAGGAGGGTCACGAATGGAAAACAGCATTTAACACCAGGAGCGGGCATTATGAGTATCTTGTAATGCCCTTTGGCCTATGTAATGCTCCTGCTGTTTTTCAGGAATTTATTAATGATGTCCTATGAGATATGTTGCAACAGTGTGTTGTGGTGTACTTAGACGACATCCTCATACACTCACCCACACTTGAGGCTCATCGTTCTGATGTTACACAGGTTCTTCAGAGACTACGTGAGAACGGCCTGTTTTGTAAACTCGAGAAATGTGAGTTCCATCAGACTCACGTAACCTTCCTAGGTTATGTTATCTCCGTTGCAGGGTTCTCTATGGATCCTGACAAGTTATCTGCAGTTCTTCAGTGGCCTTGCCCAGTTGGTCTTCGGTCTATTCAACGTTTTTTGGGGGTTTATCAATTACTATAGAAAGTTTATTAAAAAAATTTCTTCCTTGGTCAAACCTATCACAGACATGACACGTAAAGAGAATGATCCACTCCATTGGTCACCTACTGCCATTAAGGCCTTTGATAGTCTTAAGACTGCCTTTGCTGCCGGTCGATGCATCTGAGACTGGAGAAGGTGCCCTCCTGTCTCAACGTCCTACGCCTGACGGTTCCTTGCATCCGTGTGGTTTCTTCTCTAAAAAATTGTCTCCAGCGGAGTGCAGTTATGAAATTGGCAACAGGTAATTAATGGCCATAATTTTGGCACTCAAGGAATGGAGGCATCTTCTCAAGGGTACTAGCGTGCCAGTGCTCATTCTTACTGACCACAAGAATTTAACTTATCTATCTGAAGCAAAACGTTTGTCGCCCCGACAGGCCAGATGGGCGCTATTTTTGTCTTGGTTTAATTATGTGGTCTCCTACCTGCCTGGTAGTAAGAATGTTAGGGCTGATGCCCTCTATCGACAATTTTCGCCTCTGTCCAAGGAGGAGTCTGTACCTACTCCTGTTATACCTCCTGACCATATTTTGGCTACCATACGTACTAATTTGACTTCTCCCTTGGGGGAGGAGATCCTGGCTGCAGAAACCAATGCACCTCCTGAGAAACCTAGTGGTAAGTGTTTTGTTCCTGAGAATCTTCAAACTAAACTTTTGCACACTTACCACTATCCTAAAGCCGCAAGTCACCCAGGCAAGAACCAAATGATTTGGTCTGTCACTCGACAATTCTGGTGGCCAGGTCTTCGTTCTGATATTGCTGCGTATGTTGCCTCCTGTTCAGTTTGTGCACAGAATAAGACTTCTCAACGTCTTCCTATGGGTCTTCTTCCTGTGGGTCTTCTTCAACCTAATGGTGAGCGTCCTTGGACACATCTTTCCATGGATTTCATTGTCAAGCTCCCTGTTTCCAATGGCAATACTGTTATCCTTATGGTGGTTGACCGTTTTTCTAAAATGTCACATTGCATTCCCTTGATGAAGCTGCCTACCGCTCAGGAGCTTGCTTTGATTTTTGCCCGGGAGGTCTTCCATTTACATGGGTTACCCAAGGAGATAATGTCAGACCAGGGTAGCCAGTTTGGCTCCAGATTATGGCATTCCTTTTGTGCTCAAATGGGGATTAATGCTTCCTCCAAGTTATCCCCATTCATGGCAAATTATGGGTTTCAACCATCCTTGTTGCCCGATTCATTCATGTCTCAGGGTATTCCAGCTTTGGAGGAGCAACTCTGGCAACTCCGTTCCACATGGGTGCAGATTCAGTATTGCCTTCATCGTTCTATGCAGTGCCAAAAGTTCCAGGCTGATCGTAGGCGTCTGCCCGCACCTTCCTACGAGGTTGGCTGTCCTCCCGCAACTTGAACCTTCGTGTGCCTTCCAATAAATTGGCTCCCCGTTATGTTGGTCCTTTTCAAATACTCTGATGGGTTAATCCTGTGGCCTACGCTCCTGACCTTCCTCCTGCTATGCGCATCTCCAATGTTTTTCATGTCTCCCTCTTGAAACCATTGGTTTGTAATTGGTTTACCACTGTGTTGCCTCGTCCCCATCCTATCTTTGTTGACAACCATGAGTATGAGGTCAGCAGCATTGACTATGTATGTCCAGGTGCCGTGTACAGTATTTGGTTCATTGGAGGGACTACGGTCTGGAGGAGCATTCTTGGGTTCCCTCCTCTGATGTTCATGCTCCCGCCCCCCTCCGTGCCTTCCATGCCCATTTCCGCAATAAGCCTTTTGTCCTCCCGCGGGGAGGGGTAATTGAGGGGAGGGTACTGTCAGGGTTTTTCCCTGTTGTTTGCCATGTGCTGCTGGCAGCCATTTTACTCACATCTCTTCCTGACTATGGTGCATTGTGGGGGATGCTGCTTATTTCTTACACTTCTTTTTATGGCCAGACTGGTGTGCATCATCCATGTGAGACAGGATGCAGTCTCAGAATTGTGATGTCATCACTTATTATTTAAAGGGCCTCTGTTCAGTATGCTTTGCCTTTGCGTTGTCTCAGACCTGTTTGTGAGAGTTCCTGTGTATTACCTGGCTGCCTGATGTCCTTCCTGGTTCCTGATACCTGGCTTGTTCCTGACTCTGCTGTTTTCCTTGTTCTTGATTCCGGCTCGTCTGACTATTCGCTTTGGCTCCTGACTCGGCTCGTCTAACTACCAGCTCTGGTTTTGACTCCTGGCTTGTTATTTTACTTGTGGACTTTTTATTATTTTTGCTATTAATAAAGGTGAGATTATTTTTGCACTTCTCGTCTCAGTCTGATTCCTGGCACTCTGACAGTTCCACTCACAACAGGCCTCGCCATGGTCGACCAAAGAAGTTAAGTGCACTTGCTCAGCGTCATATGCAGAGGTTGTCTTTGGGAAATATACGAATGAGTGCTGCCAGATAAACTTATTTGGTTTAGATGGTGTCAAGCGTGTGTCGCAGCAACCAGGTGAGGAGTACAAAGACAAGTGTGTCTTGTCTATAGTCAAGCATGGTGGTGGGAGTGTCATGGTCTGGGTCTGCATGAGTGCTGCTGGCACTGGGGAGCTACAGTTCATAGAGGGAACCATGAATGCCAACATGTACTGTGACATACTGAAGCAGAACATGATCCCCTCCCTTCGGAGACTGGGCAGCAGGGCAGTATTCCAACACGATAACAACCACAAACACATCTCCAAGATGACCACTGCCTTGCTAAAGAAGCTGAGCGTAAAGGTGATGGAATGACTAAGCATGTCTCCAGACCTATACCCTATTGAGCATCTGTGGGGCATCTTCAAATGGAATGTATCTAACATCCACCAGCTCCGTGATGTCATCATGGAGGAGTGGAAAAGGACTCCAGTGGCAACCTGTAAAGCTCTGGTGAATTCCATGCCCAAGAGGGTTAAGGCAGTGCTGGAAAATAATGGTGGCCACACAAAATATTGACACTTTGGGCTCAATTTTGACATTTCCACTTAGGGGTGTACTCACTTTTGTTGCCAACGGTTTAGACATTAATGGTTGTGTGTTGAGTTAATTTGAGGGGACAGCAAATTTACACTGCTTTACAGGCTGCACACTCACTACTTTACATTGTAGCAAAGTGTCATTTCTTCAGTGTTGCCATATGAAAAGATATAATAAAATATTTACAAAAATGTGAGGGGTGAATAATTGCAAGACACTAAAGCCTGCTACTGAAAAAGTGCCACTTGTAGGAAATACAGAAAAAAATGCATAAAAAGTATAAATATAGAATTAGTCCCCAATACTCAATATTTCAAAGTATATACACTTTCCTGATATGCACACTCTGAATAAAAAGATGGTAATTATAACCTTTATCCACTAATACCCATAGAAAAAGGATATATATCTCTCACACCAGAGTGTGTGTAGTTGCATCAACAATTATAATAACAAAAGCAGGCTTTACATATACCGTATATAAAAAAGGATATAGGCAATTTAAAATTTCCTGATTGTTGTATTATAGTCCACACTGCAGCGCCTTTGTAGACACACCGGCAGGAGAGGGTAGTGCTAACTAAATAACATACAAAAAAGAAAAAAAGGGTGTACTCACTTTTGTGGGATATTGTATGTTATCCTTTGTATTTGGATTCAAGTATTTACAATTCCCAAGCAAACTCTCAGATCAGATGCACAGAGGGAGAGAAATAAAAGTTAGGGAGAGATAGATGTAGTGGAAAGTGAGATGGGGAATATAGAAAAAGAGAAGAGTGAGAAGGGAGGAGAGATAAAGGATGAGAGAGAAAGAGCACACAAGAAAGAAAGCAGAGATAGAAATCAAGAGTTTGTGCAAACATGGAACAGACATACATAAGTTATGTGACATAAATCATGGTTGAGAAGGTTTAATGACATATAAAGAAGAGAGGGGTACATACTAGTATAGGATTTTCATTTAGTGTCTACATTTCTCTCAAATTATATATTTCTTTCTGTATTAGTATTAGTGGCTCCTTTTGAGTTATTTTGCCTGTGTACCCTGGGGCATTATCCCCTTTGGAAAATTATTAAAATCTGCTACTTTTTAAGGGGCAACTATTAATGCAGCTTTAATAATAGAAATGCAGCTTGTAAAAGCCTGAGAAGCAGATGTCAGGTTCTGTGCTCAGGAGGCTCATTTTTCCTCATACTTCTCCACCAACTGTAATGCTAACACTAGTAGCAGCCATACTTAAAGGGACAGTCAACACCAGAATTTTTGTTGTTAAAAAAAAAAATAGATAATCCTTTTATTACCTATTCCCCAGTTTTGCATAACCCACACTTATAATAATACATGTTTTACCTCTGTAATTATCATGTATCTATGCCTCTGCAAACTGCCACCTTGTTTCAGTTCTTTTGACTTGATTTTAGCCAATAAGTGCTTACTCCTAAGTAACTTTATGTGCGTGAATTCAATGTTATCTATATGATACACATGATCTAACACCCTCTAGTGGTAAAAAACTGCATTCACATAAGAGGCAGCCTTCAAGGTCTAAGAAATTAACATATGAGCTTACCTAGGTTTAGCTTTCAACTAAGAATACAAAGAGTACAAAGCACAATTGGTGATAAAAGTAAATTGGAAAGTTGTTTAAAATGACATGCCCTATTTGAATCATGAAAGTTTATTTTGGACTGTCTCTTTAATATCAAACTATAAAGGCAAATCCTCATGAATACCACATGGGCTATTAAAAAGCTAAGCAGGCTTGTCTCAGCCACAGAGATCTGCGCCAAATAATGACACAAATGTTCTCCACCTTCTTGGTGGTGAGCTCCATTTTCAAGACCACAGCACACCCAGAAAAGGTATCTGTAAGTGTTTTATGGCCCTGATTCTACATCTGAACAACCTGTAACAACAGTGACATATAATTGCAGAAAAAAAGGAGCACAATCATATTTTGTTTGTTACATAGAAAGTATCATTTTCCCAAACAAATCTGTTTCTTATACAGGGGGTGCAGAATTATTAGGCAAATGAGTATTTTGACCACATCATCCTCTTTATGCATGTTGTCTTACTCCAAGCTGTATAGGCTCGAAAGCCTACTACCAATTAAGCATATTAGGTGATGTGCATCTTTGTAATGAGAAGGGGTGTGGTCTAATGACATCAACACCCTATATCAGGTGTGCATAATTATTAGGCAACTTCCTTTCCTTTGGCAAAATGGGTCAAAAGAAGGACTTGACAGGCTCAGAAAAGTAAAAAATAGTGAGATATCTTGCAGAGGGATGCAGCACTCTTAAAATTGCAAAGCTTCTGAAGCGTGATCATCGAACAATCAAGCGTTTCATACAAAATAGTCAACAGGGTCGCAAGAAGCGTGTGGAAAAACCAAGGCGCAAAATAACTGCCCATGAACTGAGAAAAGTCAAGCGTGCAGCTGCCAAGATGCCACTTGCCACCAGTTTGGCCATATTTCAGAGCTGCAACATCACTGGAGTGCCCAAAAGCACAAGGTGTGCAATACTCAGAGACATGGCCAAGGTAAGAAAGGCTGAAAGACGACCACCACTGAACAAGACACACAAGCTGAAACGTCAAGACTGGGCCAAGAAATATCTCAAGACTGATTTTTCTAAGGTTTTATGGACTGATGAAATGAGAGTGAGTCTTGATGGGCCAGATGGATGGGCCCGTGGCTGGATTGGTAAAGGGCAGAGAGCTCCAGTCCGATTCAGACGCCAGCAAGGTGGAGGTGGAGTACTGGTTTGGGCTGGTATCATCAAAGATGAGCTTGTGGGGCCTTTTCGGGTTGAGGATGGAGTCAAGCTCAACTCCCAGTCCTACTGCCAGTTTCTGGAAGACACCTTCTTCAAGCAGTGGTACAGGAAGAAGTCTGCATCCTTCAAGAAAAACATGATTTTCATGCAGGACAATGCTCCATCACACGCGTCCAAGTACTCCACAGCGTGGCTGGCAAGAAAGGGTATAAAAGAAGAAAATCTAATGACATGGCCTCCTTGTTCACCTGATCTGAACCCCATTGAGAACCTGTGGTCCATCATAAAATGTGAGATTTACAAGGAGGGAAAACAGTACACCTCTCTGAACAGTGTCTGGGTGGCTGTGGTTGCTGCTGCACGCAATGTTGATGGTGAACAGATCAAAACACTGACAGAATCCATGGATGGCAGGCTTTTGAGTGTCCTTGCAAAGAAAGGTGGCTATATTGGTCACTCCTTTGTTTTTGTTTTGTTTTTGAATGTCAGAAATGTATATTTCTGAATGTTGAGATGTTATATTGGTTTCACTGGTAAAAATAAATAATTGAAATGGGTATATATTTGTTTTTTGTTAAGTTGCCTAATAATTATGCACAGTAATAGTCACCTGCACACACAGATATCCCCCTAAAATAGCTAAAACTAAAAACAAACTAAAAACTACTTCCAAAAATATTCAGCTTTGATATTAATGAGTTTTTTGGGTTCATTGAGAACATGGTTGTTGTTCAATAATAAAATTAATCCTCAAAAATACAACTTGCCTAATAATTCTGCACTCCCTGTAATGTGGTTTCTATGCAAAGATACAAACGTTTGTATGGTTTGACTCTAGTATACCAGCTTTTGCTTGGTTTTCACATGTGCCAATAAGTTTTCTTACAGAGTTCCATATGGATTCATGCTAATTATATAAGTGAACCTATGACAAAAATAATAGGTCTTTCTGGAGAATTCTCAGTACATTTGTAAACTGTGGGTATCTGTCTCAAATTCAAGACTAAAATGGCTTCTTACCCAAAACATTTTGAAATTTTTAATTTTTCAAATTAAAGGGAAGTAAACCCCAGAATTTTCTTTTATGATTCAGATAGAACATACAATTTTAAACAACTTTCCAATTTAATTCTATTATCAAATTTTCTTCATTCTCTTGTTATCCATTGCTGAAGGGATAGCATCGCACTACTGACAGGAAGCTGAAAATATCTATTTAGCCAATCACAAGAGACAAATGTGTGCAGGCACCAATAAGCAGCAGCTTCCACTAGTGTATGATATGTGCGTACTCATTTTTTAACAAGGGATACTAAGATAACGAAGCACATTTGAAAATAGAAGTGAATTTAAAAGTGTCATAAAATTACCTGATCTGTCTGAATCATGCACGTTTAATTTTGACTTTCCTATCCCTTTAACTCAGAATTAAATTACTCAAAATCCTGCTAACGTTTTTCCATTAAAGGGACATGACTCAGCAGCAATGCACTACTGATAGCTAGCTGCTGATTGGTTGCTGCACATACAAGCCTCTCTTCTTCTTGGTTTGCCTGTTCAGTTCAGCTACCTCTCAGCAGTGTATTGCTGCTAATTTAATAAAGGATACCAAGAAAATGAAGCAAATTTGATAAGAGATCTAAATTGGAAAGCTGTTTAAAACTGTATGGTCTATCTAAATCATTACAGAAACGTTTTGGGTTTCATATCCGTTTAAGTTAAAAACATTTGAAAAGTGACCATTATTATAGAAGTTTAGCAGCTGCAGAATTCTGTAGTCAGAATGGGCCAGATAACAAAGTTGGAATAATGGATTTGATAACCATCAACGTTATTTGCCAGCCGACACAATATATATATATAGAATAGACCACCAAGGCACAGTGACACTGTGGCATGGGATCCAAAGAAAAAGAGCGTGTTCTGTTTTTTCTGTAAATGGGGTCAGTAATCTGTAATCCCAAATGATACATGATTACTAACGTGAGGCCTTGCATTATCAAGAATCACAGCATCTGTAATCTGGTTTAATATGTTTTTTGATGGTTATTATTTTACTTTAGGAATATTTAGGGCTTGAATTACAAGTAGCTCGCTGTTTTGCATGAGTGATATATCAGGTTTTTGTGCACAATGGCAATATCGAATGCAAGATCACAACCGCATTTTACACTCGTCGAATTAGCGTGACTGAAACCCTTGCGTAAAGTAGTGCATTAAAAAAGTTGTGTAAAAAAAAACCCATCCTATATGCATTTAAAATTACAGTTATACTCATATAAACATCATCTTATAAAAATTATTCATATAAATATTAAAACATTTTTTATAAGAGTTAAAAGGTACATGATATTTGATAAGATGTTTGACCGCAAATGGCTATACAGGTAGCCCTCAGTTTACGCCGGGGTTAGGTTCCAGAAGGAATGGTTGTAAATCGAAGCCGTTGTAAATTGAAACCCAGTTTATAATGTAAGTCAATGGGAAGTGAGGGAGTTAGGTTCCAGGCGCCTCTCAAAATTGGCATAAGTAACACCTAATACATTATTTTTAAAGCTTTGAAATGAAGACTTTAAATGCTAAACAGCATTATAAACCTAATAAAATAATCACACAACACAGAATATATCATTAAACTAAGTTTAATGAACAAAAACTTTTGCTAAACAGCATTATATACCTAATAAAATAATCACACAACACATACTTTACTTGCATTTTTCTGCAAACAGTTCTTTCTATGCATTCCAATCTGGACTGATTTATAGACAGGAAGATCTTGTTCCTTTGCAAGCTGCTCAATAGCTCAGGTCTGGTTAAACTGATTAATTTCAGCTTGCTTGGCTTGCATATCTTTGTTGCAACACAAGCGGACAGCTCTACCTGCTGGCTATTTTAATCAATGCACTGCTTCTCAATGCTTTTCAATAGCAGTCACATGACTGAAAAAAAGGTTGTTATTCTGAAATGGTGTAAATTGAACCGTTGTTATAATTGAACTGTATATATACAGGTAGCCCTCAGTTTACGCCGGGGTTAGGTTCCAGAAGGAATGGTTGTAAATTGAAACCAAACCGTTGTAAAGTGAAACCCAGTTTATAATGTAAGTCAATGGGAAGTGAGGGAGATAGGTTCCAGGCCCCTCGCAAAATTGGCATAAGTAACACCTAATACATTATTTTTAAAGCTTTGAAATGAAGACTTTAAATGCTAAACAGCATTATAAAGTTAATAAAATAATCACAGAATATATAATTAAACTAAGTTAAATGAACAAAAACATTTGCTAAACAGCATTATAAACCTAATAAAATAATCACACAACACATATTTCACTTGCATTTTTCAGCAAACAGTTATTTCTATGCATTCCAATCTGGACAGATTTATAGACAGGAATATCTTGTTCCTTTGAAATCTGCTCGATAGCTTTGGTCTGGCTAAACTAATTAATTTCAGCTTGCTTTGCTGCAACACAAGCGGACAGCTCCACCTACTGGCTATTTTAATAAATGCACTGCTTCTCAATGCTTTTCAATAGCAGTCACATGACTGGAAAAAAGGTTGTTATTCTGAAACGGTGTAAATTGAACCGTTGTAAAACGAGGGCCACCTGTATATATATATATATATATATATATATATATATATATATATATATATATATATATATATATATATATATATATATATATATATATATATACTGTATATATTAATAATAAAAATTAAAAAAAAATCTATGTGAAGAAGATAGGAATGTAAAATATGTGTAATGCAATTCAGGTTTTGCGCTTTATGTATTTATGTGTTTTACTGTATATGTAATGTACATATTTCACATTCCAATGTTCTTTACATGCAAGATAATGTAATTTTTATTGTAAATACATCATTTTATATATACCTATACCTGTATATCTATTCCTATAGATATCTATTTTATATTATATATATATATATATATATATATATATACTGGATTATTAGGGAGTAGGTATTAATATTATACTTTACAATTTATAATTGGGTGCAGACCCTGTAACACACATGAATTTACTTCAAAGAACAGAGAGAAACACGAAGAGCACACAGTAGTGCCCTCTTCAAAATTACACTGGGATTTCAGCACTCCAGAAAATTATTTTTGCAATAATCTAGTCAATGACTCATAGAAAAAATGATAAGTTTATTTAGTATGTTAGAAACAGGTATTCTCAGCTCACAGTGCGAACCAGTCAACGGCTGGGTCCTCTTTGTGTTTCTCTCTGTTCTTTGAAGTAAATTTATATATATATATATATTATTTTCAAATAGGACTGCACTCACTGGGTTTTAGCATAAAAACGTATTTTATTGTGGTAACGTTTCGGAGTCCTCAGACCAGAACAAACATGCAAGTGAACATAGTGCCTTATATACACATTAAGCCCCACCCATCTACCAACATGTGTGTGAATTGCGCCAAAACTGTGGTTGTCATGGTGATGGCCCCTCTACCAAACAATATTGCCATACTACTAACATAATGAAATATATTGAACAGATATATAAACATACCATTATAGCAATGTATATCTATGTAGAACAACGTTTGAAATATCAGGCTGCAATGGGTTAACAGTATTCCAGCACGAGATGCATGTTATACAGTCACACTTAGTGTAGAAAAAACCAAGTCATCATAGCTTATCTCCTCTATCTAGCTACCTGGTTTATAATATGAATCCGTTAACGTCCATAGTTGTGGTTTATATCACAGTCACTTAATCACATATTGTTTTTGAGTCAGCGTTGTACAGTTATGGGGCATCTATGCCACTGTTTTTGCAACCGCATCTTATCTATCAAGTCTATCACATTTTTGTTAATATTGTTAATATTAGCTGTCAACAAAGTAAGGAGTCATACCTTATGTTAGGATGCCCATGTCTCCAGTCCGGATTGTTAATTGTGGTCCGCAAAAAAGACATATGTGCTGCTGTCAAGCTCCGAGCTGTGAACCCAGAAGCGCTGAGCAGAGAGCTCCGGCGTCTGTAGTGTGAATCTTCCAACTGCATGGCTAATTAGCTGACGTCACCCGTGTTTCGATTATGTTTGAAGCCATAGAAACCACGGTGCGTTCCACAACTTCAAGCCCCACCAAGGTTATCAGAGTGGTGTGAGCGAGTTAGTCAGATGGTACTATGTGGCCATGCTGCAGTAAAACACTAAATCACATAGTGTAGCATTGGAGGGAGATCGTCTCAAGTGTGGAGAGGCAAGGTAATAAGGCTAGTTCCGGTATGGGGTATTTTACCTTTTGCAAAATATATAATGTATAGCTAAAGGGTCTTGTCTCCTATTCAGCTATTAGGGGATAATTACTAAGGACCTAGTACCCATCCTTTGTCAGGTTATAGCAGCTGTAGTAACAAACAGGTCATATGAGAAAGCTCAAAAAAATAAAAAATAAACAATAAACATAAAGATAAAAATTATACTATAAGCAGCACAACATATTTACGGTCAAACACAATATTATATCCCACATATCTCATAAATTCAGGTAGCATATCATATTATTCTTCAAGCTTTAAGTGTATATTGGCTCCTTGTGTCTGGACACCATTGTGTCCATATAGTGGAACCTCAAAATGTATCATTGGTTCACTATTTATCAATGGCAATCAAGGAGGGACATGCAATCCAGCTTAGTTCTAGTCCATCCATCAGCAGTTACATAGTGTTGACTCTTTTTTATAAGGTGGAGGTATAGTGGTCACATAACCTCATTCACTCTGGTGACAGAGATGAATCAAAGTTATCTTCATGCTGAGTTAGGGGAGGTGTCAAGGTACCTTAGGTCTAATGCATTAAGAATTGCTAACCTCAATGTGAGTTATTGAAATATTAAATATTAAAAAATAATAATAACTATTAAAAATGATTATACAAACTGTAAAAAATTCTAAATAATCCATAAAATATGTCTATAATTTTTACAGTACGTATAATAATTGTTAATAAAATTTTTACTTTCATCTTATGATATGTGCGCTACCCGACAAGCCCAAAAATATTTCTTATAGACAAGTTTATGCTTGAGCAAAGACGTTAAATAGTGCCCCAAATTTTGTAATCTGGCCCTAAAGTCACCATAGGTTTTCTGCAAGATGGATCTAATTAATATTAAAGGGACACTGAACCCAAATGTTTTATTTCATGATTCAGATAGAGCATGCAATTTTAAGCAACTTTCTAATTTACTCCTATTATCACATTTTCTTCATTCTCTTGGTATCTTTATTTGAAAAGCAAGGATGTAAGTTTAGATGCCGGCCCATTTTTGGTGAACAAACCGGGTTGTTCTTGCTGATTGGTGGATAAATTCACCAACCAATAAACAAGTGCTGTCCAGTGCACTGAACCAAAAATTGGCTGGCTCCTTAGCTTTTTTAAATAAAGATAGCAAGAGAATGAAGACAAATTGCTAATAGGAGTAAATTAGAAAGTTGCTTAAAATTGCATGCTCTATCTGAATCACGAAATAAAAAAATGAAGTTCAGTGTCCCTTTACCTTGATCAAATTAAAATTGTAGTTGCTTACCTTACTAGATTCTTGTTTAGATTGCTAAAATGTGTTGGTGTTAAAACTTTAAACATTTCTTTTTTTTTTTTTCCAAATTATAATATTTGATATATTTCATTTCTACCACTTCAGAAAAAATGTCACTGGCATTAACCACCACAGGTGCTGAACGCCACCCATATGGTTACACCTATCCAATAACCAATTCCTTTCTAGCTAAGTTAACCTTTCCCTACACATCAACTACCCAAGTGATCCCCTCAACATAACTGAACATTTGGGGGTCACAGTGTGTATGGATCCAAAGCCTGGAGGAGCAATTTTTTTTGTGGGAGAAGCAGCCAAAGGTTCAGCAAACTGCTTACTGTGTTCCACATGCAGAGGACATCAGGAGGGATATTTATCAAGCTGTCAACCGCAAATACGCCGGAATTCCACAGCGTAATTGTTGCGAGCTTGATCCGACCTAGTTATCAAAACCTACAGACCGGCAAAAGTTGAAATCTGTGACGTAACATACGATCCGCCGGTCTCAATCCGACGCAGATCGATGCTTACGTCATTACAGGTGTTCCGAATACACATTCGGCTATATTTGACACTTTTTCAAAGTTATCAAATAGTTAACAGGTACGCTCGCGGCTATTCCGGCCCAGCGTACCTGGTTTTCAATCCGCCACCCTGGAGGCCACGGATGCCATAGGAATCAATGGGAGTCTGAAAGCAGCGAAAGCTTATGTTCGATGCTGCCAAATATCCCATTGATTTATATGGTAGAAAACATGTAACGTTTACACCTAACACCCTAACATAAACCCCAAGTCTAAACACCCCTAATCTGCCGCCCCAACATAGCCGCCACCTAAATAAAATTTATTAACCCCTATTCCGCCGCTCCCGACCCCGCCGCAACCTAAATAAAAGTATTAACCCCTATCCCGCCGCCCCCGGACCCTGCCGCCACTAAATAAATGTATTAACCCCTAAACCTCTGGCCTCCCACATCACTACCACCAACTAAACCTATTAACCCCTAAATCGCCAGCCCCCCACATAAACTAAATTAAGCTATTAACCCTTAAACCTAACAAACCGCTAACTTTAAATTAAAATGACAACATCCCTATCTTCAAATAAATTTAAACTTAGCTGTAGAATTAAAATAAACTATTTTTAAACTATTGATTAACCTACCCTAACTATTATTCTACAATTAAATTAAACTACCAATTAAATTAACTAAATTACATATTAAAAAACACTAACCCTACTCAAATTAATTAAATATACTATTAAACCTTATTAAAAATTACTAAATTACAAAAAAAATAAACGCTAAGTTACAAAAAATAAAAAACACTAAATTACGAAAAAAAACAAAAAAACACATTATCAAAAATAAAAAAGAATTACACCTAATCTAACATCCCTATCAAAATAAAAAAGCCCCCCCAAAATAAAAAAAAAACCTAGCCTACAATAAACTACCAATGGCACTTAAAAAGGGCCTTTTGTGGGGCATTGTCCCAAAGAAATCAGCTTTTTTTACCTGTAAAAAAAATACAAACACTCCCCAACAGTAAAACCCACCACCCACCCAACCAACCCCCCCAAATAAAAATGCTATCTAAAATAACCTATGCTCCCCATTGCCTTGAAAAGGGCATTTGTATGGGCATTGCCCTTAAAAGGGCATTTAGCTCTTTTACCTGCCCAGACCCTACTCTAAAAATAAAACCCACCCAAAAAGTCATTAAATAAACCTAACACTAACCCCCGATGATCCACTTACAGTTATTGAAGTCCTGCTTGAAGGATCTATCCAGCCGGCAAGAAGTCTTCATCCGGGCGGCCTCTTCCATCTTCATCCACCTGGCGAAGTCTTCATCCAGACGGCATCTTCTATCTTCATCCAGACGGCATCTTCTATCTTCATCCATCCGGCGCGGAGCGGGTCCATCCTGAAGACATCTGGCGCGGAGCTCCTCTTAAATATGGTCGCCACCGTAAACTGGCACTTAAATGCAAGTGACGTCATCCAAGATGGCGTCCCTTGCATTCCTATTGGCTGAAAGGTTCCAATCAGCCAATAGGATTAGAGCTGCTAAAATCCTATTGGCTGTTCCAATCAGCCAATAGGATTTGAGCAGCTCTCATCCAAGGATTGAGCTCTCATCCTATTGAATGTAAGAAGTAAATAAGAAGTTTGTTTGAAATTGTATGTTTTATCTGACTCTTGAAAATTTGGGTTTCGTGTCTCTTTAATATTTGTACCAGAACTCTTGTGGTAGGTTGGCGCAATGGGGGTAAGATTCATGTGCCATTCATGGTTCTTTAAAGTAATCCCTCTGGGACAAAGCATATTTTTTGAGAGTATTTTTCCATACTCAACACATTGTTTAACTTATTCTGAGGCGAAATGCACGTATTAACACCCATTTTCTATAACTTTCCATACCATTTGGAAAAAAATGGAAACATATTTTAAGAAAATATATGAATTATGGGAAACATCCGGGTGTCGGCCATGACACGTCGTGATCAGTGGTGGTCCTTGTGAATAGAGGGTCCTGGTGCAAGTATTCTTTGCCCCCCTACCCAAAAAAAAGTAATGACACACTGACAGATGACAAGTGCAACTTATCAGAGGACATAGCATGATAGAAACCGCAGAAAAAATGTGTTTCCAATACTGTGTTATAGGGACAGTCAACACTAAAATTGTTATTGTTTAAAAAGATAGATAATGCCTCTACTACCCATTACTCAGCTTTGCACAACCAACATTGTTATATTAATATACTTTATAATATTTAAACCTCTAAATGCCTGCCTGTTTCTAAGCCACTACAGAGAGCCTCTTATCACATGCTTTTTTATTTGCTTTTCACAACAGGAGACTGCTAGTTCATGTGGGTCATATAGATAACATTGTGTTCACGCCTGGGGAGTTATTTAAGAGTCAGCACAACACAGCACTAATTGGCTAAAATGCAAGTTAATAGATAATAAATAAAGTCATGTGATCAGGGTGCTGTCAGAAGATGCTTAGATACAAGAAAATCAGAGAGGTAAAAAGTATATTAATATAACTATGTTGGTTATGCAAAACTGGGGAATGGGTAAAAAAGGGATTATCTATCTTTAAAACAATAAAAATTCTATTGTAGACTGTCCCTTTAACTCTAATTACCCCCATATTTTTAATGGAAACACATTCTCACATAAAGCAGAGGTCTCTTTCAAAACACTAATGCCTAGATTTAGAGTTCTGCATTAGCCGTCAAAACCAGCGTTAGGGGGTCCTAACGCTGGTTTTGGCCGCCCGCTGGTATTTGGAGTCAGTCAGGAAAGGGTCTAACGCTCACTTTCCAGCCGCGACTTTTCCATACCGCAGATCCCCCTACGCCATTTGCGTATCCTATCTTTTCAATGGGATCTTCCTAACGCCGGTATTTAGAGTCTTGGCTGAAGTGAGCGTTAGAAATCTAACGACAAGACTCCAGCCGCAGAGAAAAGCCAGGAGTTAAGAGCTTTCTGGGCTAACGCCGGTTCATAAAGCTCTTAACTACTGTGCTCTAAAGTACACTAACACCCATAAACTACCTATAAACCCCTAAACCAAGGTCCCCCCACATCGCCGCCACTCTATTAAAAAATTTTAACCCCTAATCTGCCGACCGCACACCGCCGCAACCTACATTATCCCTATGTACCCCTAATCTGCTGCCCCTAACACCGCCGACCCATATATTATATTTATTAACCCCTAATCTGCCGCCACCTACCTACAATTATTAACCCCTAATCTGCCAACCGGACCTCACCGCTACTATAATAAAGTTATTAACCCCTAAACCACTGCACTCCCGCCTCAAAAACCCTATAATAAATAGTATTAACCCCTAATCTGCCCTCCCTAACATCGCCGACACCTAACTTCAATTATTAACCCCTAATCTGCCGACCGGACCTCGCCGCTACTCTAATAACTGTATTAACCCCTAAAGCTAAGTCTAACCCTAACACTAACACCCCCCTAAGTTAAATATAATTTAATTCTAACGAAATAAATTAAATCTTATTAAATAAATTATTCCTATTTAAAGCTAAATACTTACCTGTACAATAAACCCTAATATAGCTACAATATAAATAATAATTATATTGTAGCTATTTTTGGATTAATATTTATTTTACAGGCAACTTTGTATTCATTTTAACCAGGTACAATAGCTATTAAATAGTTAATAACTAATTAATAGCTACCTAGTTAAAATAAATAAAAAATTCCCTGTAAAATAAATCCTAACCTAAGTTACAATTAAACCTAACACTACACTATCAATAAATAAATTAACTAAACTATCTACAATTATCTACAATTAAATACAAATAAATACAATAACTAAAGTACAAAAAATTAAAAAAGAACTGTTACAAAAAATAAAAAAATAATTTACAAACATTATAAAAATATTACAACAGTTTTAAGCTAATTACACCTACTCTAAGCCCCCTAATAAAATAACAAAGCCCACCAAAATAAAAAAATGCCCTACCCTATTCTAAAATAAAAATTGTAAAGCTCTTTTACCTTACCAGCCCTTAAAAGGGCCTTTTGCGGGGCATGCCCCAAAGAATTCTGCTCTTTTGCCTGTAAAAAAAAACATACAATACCACCCCCCAACATTACAACCCACCACCCACATACCCCTAATCTAACCCAAACCCCCCTTAAATAAACCTAACACTAAGCCCCTGAAGATCTCCCTACCTTGTCTTCACCACGCCGGGTATCACCGATCCATCCAGAAGAGGGTCCGAAGTCTTCATCGTATCCGGCAAGAAGAGCTCCTCCAGAGGGTCCAAAGTCTTCATCCTATTGGGCAAGAAGAGGACATCCGGACCGGCAAACATCTTCATCCAGGCGGCATCTTCTATCTTCTTCCATCCGACGTGGAGCGGGACCATCTTCAAGCAGCCGACGCGGAGCCATCCTTTTTCACCGACGTCCTAAGTCCGAATGAAGGTTCCTTTAAGGGACATCATCCAAGATGGCGTCCCTCAAATTCCGATTGGCTGATAGGATTCTATCAGCCAATCGGAATAAAGGTAGGAATAATCTGATTGGCTGATGGAATCAGCCAATCAGATTGAAGTTCAATCGGATTGGCTGATCCAATCAGCCAATCAGATTGAGCTCGCATTCTATTGGCTGATCGGAACAGCCAATAGAATGCAAGATCAATCTGATTGGCTGATTGGATCAGCCAATCCGATTGAACTTCAATCTGATTGGCTGATTCCATCAGCCAATCAGATTATTCCTACCTTAATTCCGATTGGCTGATAGAATCCTATCAGCCAATCGGAATTCGAGAGACGCCATCAAAAAAAATAATATGCATCATATATAAAAATGCATAATATTTTAAACATTGTAGATAAATGCACTATAAGCCCTTAAGCTGCCCTAACCTAATCAACTAATCAACTCTGATACAGGTAAGGGCAGTGGTTTGTTGATTAAGGCCTAATAAATGGAAAATATCAATAATCACCTACTCAATCCCCATACAGGTATGGGGGGTGGTTAGGAGATTAAGACCTAAACCGCCACCTCCCAACGCAAACTAGAACTACACTAACACCTACCCCCTATAAACTAACTCCACTCTAAACTAAGCCCCCCTCTAAACTAACCCCACTAAATTACAAAAATATAATCTAAATTACAAAAAAATAAAAAACATCTAAGTTACAAAAACATAAATAAACTCCATTATCCAAAATCCAAAAATCATTATGCCTAACACTAAACTACAGGCCTTATAATAAAAAAAAAAACACACTAAAATAAATTACAATAGCCCTTAAAATGGCGTTTTGTAGGGTATTGCTCTAAAGTGATCTTTTGCAAAAAAGTTACAAAACCCCCCACCTACATTAAAGTAACCCTTTACCCTCCAAAATAACAAAATCTAACTGTAAAAATACCTAGCCTAGAAAATAAAATATGAATAACAAACCCTATTCTTAAAAATAAAAAACAACCCAAAAAAAAACCTATCTAAGCCCAAAAGTGTTAGTCACAGTTTATAGGGACTCCGGCTCCTCTTGATCTGGCGTTGAGCCCTCTTCATTCAAGGTTGCCGGGGCCCAGCTTCGCGGTGAAGAGGTGGACTTCCGCATCCTCTTCCATTGCCTCTGCTCCGCAATCTTCATCAACTATGGGGCCCTCTTCATTCAAAGTCAAGGCGCCGGAGGCCCATCTTCACTGTGACGGAGGCGGATTTCCGCTGCCTCTTTCGCTGACTCTGCTCCACAATCTTCTTCAATGGTGGGGCCCTCTTCATCCAGATGCCCTGGGCCCATCTTCGTGGCAGCGGAGGTGGATATCCTCTTCTGCTGCCTCCGCTCCCCAATCTTCGATTCTTCAGCTCTCTTCAGGGAGCCCTCCTCTTCATCAGCCAATAGCAAGAACTTTTTTAATTTAAATTCTAAAAAAAAAATTCTATTGGATGATTAGAAGTTCTTACTACTGACTGATTCAAATCAGTCAATCAGAATTAAGTGGTACCCCTATATATTGGGTTTCCGGGATGACCGCATGAAGACCAGGAATCCCCGAAGAGAGCTGAAGAAACTAAGATTGCTGAGTGGTGGCAGTGGAAGAGGCTGCGGAAGTCCGCCTCTGCAAAGATGGCCCACAGCACCTGGACCTTGAATAAAGAAGGCTCTGAGCAGGCGGACAGACATCACCGGAAATCAACCCGATCGAGTACGATTGGCTTGATTGACACCCCCTGCTGGCGGCCCATTGGCCGCGAGTCTGCAGGAAGAGGGGTTGCACCAGCAGCTCTTGTGAGCTGCTGGTGCAATGCTGAATACGGAGAGCATATTGCTCTCCGTATTCAGCGAGGTCTGGCAGACCTGATCCGCACTGTCGGATCAGGTCCGCCAGACCTTGTTAAATAGAGGCCATTATTTGATGTTTTACTTGGTGAATGTTATGTATTTTTTTTTTTAAATATACACTCATTTCAAATCACTGCAACACCTTCCAAAAAAGTTGGGACAGGGGCAATTTAGGACTAATAGTGATGTGAAAAGTTGAAATAAGAAGGTGAAGTGAAACAGGGGAGGCAATCGTATAATCATAGCATATAAGGAGCCTAAAAAAAAGGGCTAGTCTTTCAAGATCAAGGATTGGTCGAGGTTCGCCAATCTTGCCAAAAGATGCGTAGGCGAATAATCCAAAACTTTGAGAACAACATTCCCCAAAGACAAATCGGTAGGATTTTGTTATTTCACCTTCTACAGTGCACAGTATAATTAAAAGATTCAAGGAGTCTGGACAAATCTCGATGCATAAAGGGCAAAGCCCAAAACCACTTCTACATGCACGCAGCAGGACAACGCCAAACCACATTCTGCCCGGATTACAAGCGCATGTTTGCATAAGCAGAGAGTGTGGGTGCTAGTACGGCCTGCCTGCAGTCCTGACCAGTCTCCAATTGAGAATATGTTGCATATTATGAAGCGCAAAATAAGGCAATGAAGGCACAGCTGAAGACATGCATAATGAATGAATGGGGGGAAATTCCACTTGCTAAATGTAACCAACTGGTGTCTTCAGTGCCCAAAGGTTTAATAAGTGTTATTAAAAGAAAAGGTGATGTTACACAGTGGTAAACAGTCAACTGTCCCAACTTTCTTGGAGTGTGTTACAGTCATCAGATTTGAAATGAGTGTATATTTTAAAAAATACATTAAATTCACAATGTAAAACATCAAATAATGTGTTAATAATGTGTTTTCTATATCATACAGGGTGAATTGAATTTTCAAATTACTCTTTTTGTTTGTTTTTTTTGCATTTTTCCATACTGTCCTAACTTTTATGGAATTGGGGTTGTACTTGCGGTGGATATGTGGCGGCATAGGGGTTTATAGTTAGTAACAAAGGGGTTAATAGTTGATTGTGGTGGGTATGTGGTGGCATATGGGTTAATAGTTAGCTACTTGCGGTGGGTATGTGGTGGTTTAGAGGTTAATAGTTATCGACTTGCAGAGAGTATGTGGTGGTTTAGATGTTTATTAGTTTAGTGTTAGTTTGCGATCATGGGATACTTCGGTTTAAGGATATTAGGATTAGCGGTTAGCGGTTATGCAGAAGGCAGTTATATTCTAGGGATCTTTTCTATACATGGCCAATTTGGTCGGTGATGCTGGGTGTTGCCTAAGCCGATAAGCTGGCTTGAAATAGCAGAGGATCCCTTTCAATATTTTGCCACCTTATAGCACTTTCGATCATCGGGGCCAAAGCGAGAAAAGATAAGTGATGGGACAGAAAAGGGCTGAGAGTTAAAACTAAGCAGCTTGGCAGCATAAATATAGCCATGAATGTTTATTACAATTTCTAACTGACAATAAAAAAATCGTGTTTACAATAGCCTCAAATAATTTATAGCAATTAAAATAATGTAGCACATAAACAATTACTCAGAGTTTAAGGGTATATATATATACAGGTAGCCCTCAGTTTACGTCGGGGTTAGGTTCCAGAAGGAATGCTTGTAAATCGAAACCGTTGTAAATTGAAACCCAGTTTAAAATGTAAGTCAATGGGAAGTGAGGCAGTTAGATTCCAGGCCCCTCTCAAAATTGTCATAAGTAACACCTAATACATTACTTTTAAAGCTTTGAAATGAAGACTTTAAATGCTAAACAGCATTATAAACCTAATAAAATAATCACACAACACAGAATATTTAATTAAACTAAGTTAAATGAACAAAAACATTTGCTAAACTGCATTATAAACCTTATGAAATAATCACACAACACAGACTTTACATTTTTCTGCAAACAGTTCCTTTTATGCATTCCAATCTGGACTGATTTATAGACAGGAAGATCTTGTTCCTATAAAAACTGCGATAGCTCATGTCTAGCTAGCTACACTGATTCATTTCAGCCTGCTTGTGTGTATCTTTGCTACAACACAAGTGGACAGCTCCACCTACTGGCTATTTTAATCAATGCACTGCTTTCTCAATGCTTTTCAATAGCAGTCACATGACTAAAAAAAAAAAAAGGTTGTTATTCTTAAACGGTGCAAATTTAACCAGCTTAAACCGAGGGCCATCTGTGTATATATATATATATATATATATATATATATATATATATATATATATATATATATATATATATATATATATAATAGCAAGTGGTGAAGGATCCAAACGGATGGGTTCCAGATCCAGCAAAAACTTCACACAGCAGGCACAGCAGGAATATATAATCCGTTTAATGTGTAAATAATCAAACGTTTCAGCCCTCACATGGGCTTTTGTCAATGGTAAACATAAGCCAGGACAGACATAACACATACTGCTACCCTCCACCTTTAAATACCAACCTCCCTTAAGTCATAGCCAATCAGGACGCCCGAGCGGTACACACCCACAAGTAACGAGCAACTGCAAACAGCTGTAGAGACAAGACACAACATCTGGGAACGGATCAGCCGGCTCAACCCCTAGCTTGTCATGCATAGACAAATGAGTCAAGCTCATTACTATGTAAAGCAAGCACACACGTTAAATGTGGGCGGTACCACAAGCGGCGAATACTGACAGGGGCCAATATGACAGCAGCCATAAACACCCAAAACAATTAAAGTGTAAATAAAGAGAACATAGTTACAGGGGCTCAATTCACCATAATAATATAAATCTAGAAGTGCGGGTAGCACCCTCTATACTCATAGGTATCAAGGTGACAGACCCACAAAGATTGATCTAACCCCAGCATATCAACAAACAATAGATGCAAGAACATAGTGTGTATAACATAATATATATCAACTATGCTAAGGGACCAATACCGGCCACATTATTAGCAGGGGAGTTAGAAAAGATACATCATATAACAAACAGACACGGATGAAAATCTTCATCTGGTCTTATAGCAGCAGCCAAAGTCAATGTTTGTGTTTAGTCCACGGGGGTAACCGTGTCAAGGTTGAATATCCAACGTGCTTCCAGTTGTAGTTGTCTCTGTCCTCTGTCACCCCCCCTGTTAGAGCGGGGTACATGATCAATCAGGATGGTGCGAAGTGATGCAATTGAGTGTCCAGCATTGAGAAAATGACGTGCCACCGGCTGGTCCGAACGTCCTTTGTCAAGAGCCTGCCGTATAGCAGACTTATGGTTAGCAAACTTTCCCTGAAGGATGTCACCGTCTTTCCAATATAATACATGGAGCACGGGCAGATAATGGCGTAAATGACAAAGTTAGACGCACATGTGAGCAGGTGCCGATCTGGTGGCGTGGGAGTAGGGTTGCCACCCAGCAGGTATTTTACAGGCACAGCCGGTAATCAGAGATTAGGAGCCAGTGCCGTAATTAGTATACCACTGGCAATGCAAAAGCCATTTTTTAAAAATTTTAACCTTCGCTAGCGCCTTTTTTTTTTATTTTCACTTCGCTAGCGCCAGTGACGTCATTGTCTCAATGCGAGTCATCATCTTCCGCCCTGAGGCTGTGTGTACTGACACTGTACACTTACGTTACATACTACTGGGAAATAATTGCAATTTCCAAATCCAATCTAAGTGGCTGTGCAGCACAGTGCAGTGCTGTCTCTGTCAGACTGTCTGGGAGCGTGCGTGACGTGACTGACTGTGGGTGTGGCTGGCGCTGACAGGCTGTGCGCTCTGCTTCATACAACAAGAAGACTTGCGCTGGTAAGAAGGAGGATATACTGAACTGTCTGTGAGTCTGTAGGTTTGTGGCATTTATTGGTGAAATTTTTAATCATTTGAAAGATTATATGACATGAAGTTAGTATAAAGTGTTCATGGTCATTGAAAATAAATAAAATAAAAAAACAAAAAAACAACAACATAGTCTGGCTCTTGCTTGAAAAAGAGGACCCCACATTTCTGCTGGTAGTAGATCCAGTCCAGGTTTTCAGGTCAGCCCTGCTAATTAGTTAAGCCACCTGTGTGCTTTGCATTGGAGAGGAGCTCCTGAGCGCTGCTTGTATAGAAAACTCACTGAATAGGACCCAAATACCTGAGGACAACTAACAGTAAATTAGATCCCAAATATGTTGTAGTTAGGAACGGCCTCTGGCTAAGCTTCACCTGTTGTTAAAGGGACAGGATTATCAAATCAAATAAAAATCTTTTCAATATATTTTTCCTTAATTTCCTGTAATTTAGATCTGAAAAATGTTTATCTTGTAATTCTAAGAATAGAAAGGGCACACTTCAGGATTTGCAAGGCTAACCATGCTACGTATATGTCCTTAATTTGTCTCAGCAGAGATTATAAAATAAGATATTAAAAAGGCAATTTTTGATAACATAATAATAGAGGCACTGGGGGGTAGTTATCAAGCCGTCAACCTCAAATACGCTGGAATTCCGCAGCGTATTTGTGGCGAGGCTGATTCGCCTTTGTTATCAAAGGCTAAAGACCGGCAAAAGTAGAATTTTGTGACGTAAACTTCGATCCGCCGGACTCAGTCCGACACAGATCGATTCTTACGTCACTCCAGATGGTCCGCACACAAGTGCGGCACAATCTGACTACTTTTGCTAGTTATCAAAAAACTAGCAGGTACGCTCGGCACTTTTCCGGCCCAGCATACCTGGTTTTCAAACCGCCACCCTGGAGGCGGCGGATCCCATAGGAATCAATGGGAGTCTGACCATAGCGAAAGTACATGTTCGCTGCTGCCAGACATCCCATTGATTCCTATGGGAAATGTCTGCACCTAACACCCTAACATGTACCCCGAGTCTAAACACCCCTAATCTGCCCCCCCTACACCGCCGCAACTAAATAAATGTATTACCCCCTAAACCGCCGCTCCCGGAGCCCACCGCAAGCTACTCTATACCTATTAACCCCTAAACCGCCGCTCCCGGAGCCCACCGCCACCTACATTATACCTAGTAACCCCTATCCTGCCCCCCCTATACCGCCGCCCTCTGTAATAAAGTTATTAACCCCTATCCTGCCGATCCCGCACCTCGCCGCAACTAAATAAATAGTTTAACCCCTAAACCGCCGCTCCCTGACCCTGCTGCAACCTATATTTAATTTATTAACCCCTAATCTGCCCCCCCTACACCGTCGCCACCTATAATAAATTTATTAACCCCTATCCTGCCCCCCACTACACCGCCGCCACTGTAATAAATTTATTAACCCCTAAACCTAAGTCTAACACTAAACCTAACACCCCCTAACTTAAATATTAATTAAATACATCTAAATAATATTTCTCTTATTAACTAAGTTAATCCTATTTAAAACTAAATACTTACCTTTAAAATAAACCCTAATATAGCTACAATATAAATAATAATTATATTATAGCTATTTTAGGATTTATTTTTATTTTACAGGCATCTTTCAATTTATTTTAACTAGGTACAATAGCTATTAAATAGTTATTAACTATTTAATAGCTTACCTAGCTAAAATAAAGAGAAATTTACCTGTAAAATAAAAACTAACCTAAGTTACAATTACACCTAACACTACACTATACTTTAATAAATTATTCCTATTTAAAACTAAATACTTACCTGTAAAATAAACCCTAAGATAGCTACAATGTAATTAATAATTACATTGTAGCTATTTTAGGAATTATATTTATTTTACAGGTAACTTTGTATTTATTTTAGCTAGTTAGAATAGTTATTAAATAGTTATTAACTATTTAATAACTACCTAGCTAAAAGAAATACAAAATTACCTGTAAAATAAATCCTAACCTAAGTTATAATTAAACCTAACACTACACTATCATTAAATTAATTAAATAAATTAACTAGAAATAACTACAATTAAATACAATTACATAAACTAACTAAAGTACAAAAAATAAAAAAAGCTAAGTTACAAAAAATAAAAAACATAAGTTACAAACATTTAAAAAATATTACAACAATTTTAAGCTAATTACACCTAATCTAAGCCCCCTAATAAAATAACAAAGCCCCCCAAAATAAAAAAATGCCCTACCCTATTCTAAATTAAAAAAGTTCAAAGCTCTTTTACCTTACCAGCCCTTAAAAGGGCCTTTTGTGGGGGCATGCCCCAAAGAATTCAGCTCTTTTGCCTGTAAAAGAAAAATACAACCCCCCCCAACATTAAAACCCACCACCCAAATACCCCTAATCTAACCCAAACCCCCCTTAAAATAACCTAACACTAATCCCCTGAAGGTCATCCTACCTTGAGTCGTCTTCACTCAGCCGAGCAGCGATGGAACCGAAGTGGACATCAGGAGCGGAAGAAGTTATCCTCCAAGCGGCGCTGAAGAAATCTTCCATCCGATGAAGTGATCCTCCAAGCGGCGCTGAAGAAGTCTTCGATCCAGGCGATGTCATCTTCCAAGAGGCGCTGAAGAAGTCTTCTATCCGGGCGATGTCATCTTCCAAGCCGGGTCTTCAATCTTCATCCCGCCGATGCGGAACATCCTTCTTTACCGACGGACTACCGACGAATGAAGGCTCCTTTAAGGGACGTAATCCAAGATGGCGTCCCTTCAATTCCGATTGGCTGATAGGATTCTATCAGCCAATCGGAATTAAGGTAGGAAAAATCTGATTGGCTGATGGAATCAGCCAATCAGATTCAAGTTCAATCCGATTGGCTGATCCAATCAGCCAATCAGATTGAGCTTGCATTCTATTGGCTGTTCCGATCAGCCAATAGAATGCGAGCTCAATCTGATTGGCTGATTGGATCAGCCAATCGGATTGAACTTGAATCTGATTGGCTGATTCCATCAGCCAATCAGATTTTTCCTACCTTAATTCCGAATTGAAGGGACACCATCTTGGATTTTATTAGGGGGCTTAGATTAGGTGTAATTAGCTTAAAATTGTTGTAATATTTTTTAAATGTTTGTAACTTATGTTTTTTATTTTTTGTAACTTAGCTTTTTTTATTTTTTGTACTTTAGTTAGTTTATGTAATTGTATTTAATTGTAGTTATTTGTAGTTAATTTATTTAATTAATTTAATGATAGTGTAGTGTTAGGTTTAATTGTAACTTAGGTTAGGATTTATTTTACAGGTAATTTTGTATTTCTTTTAGCTAGGTAGTTATTAAATAGTTAATAACTATTTAATAACTATTCTAACTAGCTAAAATAAATACAAAGTTACCTGTAAAATAAATATAATTCCTAAAATAGCTACAATGTAATTATTAATTACATTGTAGCTATTTTAGGGTTTATTTTACAGGTAAGTATTTAGTTTTAAATAGGAATAATTTATTAAAGTATAGTGTAGTGTTAGGTGTAATTGTAACTTAGGTTAGTTTTTATTTTACAGGTAAATTTCTCTTTATTTTAGCTAGGTAAGCTATTAAATAGTTAATAACTATTTAATAGCTATTGTATCTAGTTAAAATAAATTGAAAGTTACCTGTAAAATAAAAATAAATCCTAAGATAGCTACAATATAATTATTATTTATATTGTAGCTATATTAGGGTTTATTTTAAAGGTAAGTATTTAGTTTTAAATAGGATTAACTTAGTTAATAAGAGAAATATTATTTAGATGTATTTAATTAATATTTAAGTTAGGGGGGTGTTAGGTTTAGTGTTAGACTTAGGTTTAGGGGTTAATAAATTTATTACAGTGGCGGCGGTGTAGTGGGGGGCAGGATAGGGGTTAATAAATTTATTATAGGTGGCGACGGTGTAGGGGGGGTCAGGATAGGGGTTAATACATTTAATATAGGTTGCGGCGGGGTCAGGGAGCGGCGGTTTAGGGGTTAAACTATTTATTTAGTTGCGGCGAGGTGCGGGATCGGCAGGATAGGGGTTAATAACTTTATTACAGAGGGCGGCGGTATAGGGGGGGCAGGATAGGGGTTACTAGGTATAATGTAGGTGGCGGTGGGCTCCGGGAGCGGCGGTTTAGGGGTTAATACATTTATTATAGTTGCGGCAGGGTCTAGGAGCGGCGGTTTAGGGGTTAATAAATTTATAAGTGTTGCGGCGGGGTCTAGGAGCGGCGGTTTAGGGGTTAGTAACTTTATTTAGTTGCGGGGGGCTCCGGGGGCGCCGGTATAGGGGGTAGAACAGTGCAGTTTAGTGTGGGTGCTTAGTGACAGGCTAGCAATAAAGCTGGGGAAAAGCCGAAGAGCAGCGAGATCGGATGAGTGATAACTCTCACAGTCCTCTGCTCATCGCCCCGCGGCTTTTTGACAGCTTTATTTGATAACTTAGGCGTATTTTTTCAGGTCCGCGGCGGCGAAGGTAGGCGAGCTTAGGCGGGCGTATTGGGCCGGCGAAGGCAGGAAAGTTGACACGATGATAACTACCCCCTATATATGTTTACTACAGACAGTATTGGCTCCTCCAAATAAGACTATTGGTGGTGGGAGTTTGACTGTTTAAAATCTATAGCAGTAAATCATTTGTTAATTATACAGCACAAGTTGCCAGGACTGATTTTATATGATAATTTCTTTATAATTCTATTACAACACACCTAGAAGTTTCACTATAGCATTGTATTTATTGCTATATTTTCTTCTAATTATCCACATTGGCCCTAGGCTTAAACATAGTGGTATTACTGTTCACATGCCAGATGGTGGCAACACTTGCTGCAGATGTTGACATAAAGGGGTACATTTATGAAGTGAATCTGCCTCTTTTTTGGCCCTGCCTTTTTTGTGGCCACACCCTTTTGTGGCCCTGCCCACCCATGGCCGTTTTTTTTAGGAAAAGGTGGCAACCCTATGTGGGAGGGTTAGGAGAGAGGCAGGCAGCGGCCCATCACTGCAGGGGGAGGGAGGGACTGGAAAGGGTGGGACCGCTACACTGCAGGAAAAAATCAATACTGAGGGCAGGAGGGAGAAGGAGGGAGGGGGAAGGAGAGGGGGTTCCTAGAGTGGAGAGGGGAATAGAGGGTATGGAAAAAGATTGCTTGGAGGGGGAAGTGGGGTAAATGAGGGGGCAGCTACACTACAGAATTTTTTATTTTATTTTTTAATGTAAATAAAGAGATACATGTATAGAAAACTGGGTACTGGCAGACAGCTGCCAGTACCTAAGATGGCGGAAACTAGTTAGAGGGGGGAGGGTTAGAGAGATTTTTGGGAGGCATCAGGGAGGTGGCAAGGTTAGGGGGTAATCCTACACTGTAGCAAATAATAAAAAAAAAAGAATTAAAAAGAAATGGACTAAAACTTTACATTGGCAGACTGTCTGCCAGTACCTAAGATGGTGGTGACCAGTGGGGGGTGATGGAGGGAAGAGAGCTGTTTGAGAGGGATCAGGTAGGGATCAGTGGGTGGGATCAGGTGGGAGAGTAATCTCTACACTAAAGCTACCTGATTAACCCCCTAACTGACCGGAATTTAAGAAGTGTGGTGCACAGTGGCAATTACTGGCATTCTAATTACCAAAAAGTAATGGTAAGCCATGCATGTCTGCTATTTCTAAAACAAAGGGTATCCCAGAGAAGCTTCTACAATAATTTGTTTCATGATTGCACAAGTGGTATGTAAATAATTTCAGTAAGAACCCCAAAGTTTGTGAAAAAGTTAACAATTTTTTTAATATGATCGCATTTTGCAGCAAGACGGTGGCATGAAATATACCAAAATGGGCCTAGATGAATACCTTGGTTGTCTACAAAAAACAAATATATAGTTTCAGTAGGTAATAAAAAAATAAAAAAAACAAGGCTCTTTTTCTGTTTAAATAAAGTGATAGCAAAAAACCTAAACATGCTCTGGTCTTTTACGGAAGTTTTAATCTGAAATGCCTGGTTCATTTCTTAGGGAAAAACAAGAAAATTAATTGGCAAAAAATTGACCTTAAAGCCAGATTTTACGTTTTCTATCTAATGTTTAAAAGCAGGAAAATGCCTAATTTATACTGCAAACACTCCCAGCCTTGGGAGCTTTGTATAGCATCAGATGTGACATCACTGATGATATCACATCTGCCAATTAATATACTATAAATATATTTTTATGTTTATTTTAGTTGACGAACACACACATCTAAATTTACTAGGCTTCAGTTGATCCATTCCATATGATAATCAAATAATGTAATAAAGATAAAAACCGAGTAACAATACAAAAATAAAAAAAACCTCTTATGATAAAACTAACCTGCTAAAAATAATGGGGCATTTCATATAATTTATTATACTTAATTCCTAATATTTAAAAAAAAAAAAAAAAAAGATGTTAAATTATGCTCACAAGATGCACCATTAAAAAGTAGTGACATAAATTAAGAATTACCTTCCACAACTAACAGCAAATTGGTAAGGTGCATACAAAATGTAAAATAATAATCAAAAAAAGGTAGATTAGGCAAATGAGGAAAAATATAACACTGAGGGGGCGAATTATCAACCTCCGTATGGAGTTTGATGCCCCTGTTTCCGCGGAAACAGCAGTTATGTTGGCATTTATCGATGTGCGGCGGACATGATACGATACATCAAATCATATCCATCCGCACTTCAATAAATTGGCCCCTATGTGCTTATTTATATACCCATAAAGAAATAGCAGATGTGTATAATTCTGGGACCACACAAAATGTAGAAAAAACAGTGAACGTGTGGAAAAAAGCTATATATAACATACGGAAGAGAGCTGAGGAACTAGAAAGAGTAAATAGTGGTCACTGGTATATTTGACAATAAATTCAACCATCACCAAGACAACTTCAGGGAGTGGGATTTGTGTCTGACTTATGACTGGCTACAAATTACCTAATTACATTGGTTGGTGGCGTCACTAAAGGTAATTTGCCCTTCAGACGGCTAATACTTTCTGTATAGCACAGCACTTAAACATAACTGGCGTTCAAAGGCAATTTAAGCCACTTCTATAAAGGCACGGGAACAAAGTTCAAGTCTATGTCAGGTATAAAACCTCTCACAAAATAAGTCATATTTATAGCAAATAAACATACAGCAATACCATTGACTCTTTCATGCCCATGTTTTATTGTCACATTACTAGTTCACTTTATATGGCAACACATAATTAAAGGGACATTCCATAGAAAACTATTCTAGACAGGAGTATAAATACAGGGGTCTCAGCACCCATTCAGCCCTTCAGTACCTTAATAGTCACCACATTCCAATGAAGTTTACATGCAATGAGGAATGACTGAGAAGAGAATAAGGGGGAAATCAGCATGATGGACAGGGCAAATTATAGTGTCATAATGAAGGCAGCTAGCTACTGGCAGAATGCAATTGGGATTGTGGACAGTAAGCCAGTTAGAACAAGAGGAGTGGAAAATAGTTTAGGGCTAGATTACAAGTTGAACACAAAATATCGCTTCCACAAAAGTGATAATTGCGCTCAATTTAGTAATGCCAGTGCACGAAAATGTGCGCTGGTATTACAAGTGAGGTGCAATGTGAACACGACCTCTCGTTTGCATTGCGCTCACGAGAGTGCACTTTTATATACTCCAAAGGGAGCCTTGTTCTCATGCCATGAGACGCGGCATGAGAACTAGCACAGCAAAGGGGGTAAGTCGTGCAGCAATAAGCAACGGATTATAAATATATATGTATATGAATATATAAAATTACAAAGAAAAGTCCAGATCCAAAGTGCAGATAAAACTTACTTCTTTTATTCGGAAAGCCATGTAAAAACACAGTGTATCAGCAGATACAATTTCTCCAAAACCTAGACTGACATGTTAGCATAGACAGCTGGGCAATCTGCAGCAGACAGACATCTGATGCCTTATAGCACGTAACATGACTTAGAAGTGTATATAAATGTGACTAATATAATCTTAGTTTTTACAGATTATAATTATGAATTATCTCATGTGTAGATTTGTGCTTGTTGATCATCAAATGTGTTTGAAATGTCTGTGAACTTTATATGCAATAATAGTTAAGAGTTTGTTAGCATGGAATGAAATTGAATTCTATA
This sequence comes from Bombina bombina, assembly GCF_027579735.1. Lineage (NCBI taxonomy): Eukaryota > Metazoa > Chordata > Amphibia > Anura > Bombinatoridae > Bombina > Bombina bombina. The sequence goes on along the minus strand of NC_069499.1, from coordinate 850,665,345 downwards.
TATGTGTGTCTATACCTTTAAGAATGACCTATTTAAGGATGAGGAGCTGGGACACCTGTGAGCAGTTAACAAGTGCCTGTAGGCACGAAACATGTCTGCTGCAGATTGCCCAGCTGTCTATGCTAACATGTCAGTCTAGGTTTTGGAGAAATTGTATCTGCTGATACACTGTGTTTTTACATGGCTTTACGAATAAAAGAAGTAAGTTTTATCTGCACTTTGGATCTGGACTTTTCTTTGTAATTTTGTACCTTTTAGCGCTCCTTGGACGGAGTGAGTGCTGTAGCCCGGATACCTGTTGCAGTGCGTCTACGAGTGACGTCATCCCACGCTCCATTGTGCCGTAGCAAGGAATCAGGAAGTGACAGTCAGGTAAGGCAGAGTGCAAGGCTAGAGTTTGTTTCTTGTACATGTACTACTTCGTCTACTAGCTTCTGCAGCCTACCGTATACCCGCCTGCCTGTATTAAGAGACACACGGCTGAAGAGGAGGTGGTGAGTACTTTGACTTATTTTCTACCATTGAATCTTGCATTTTGGATTGAGGATTTGCCATAGTATACTTCCATATATACAGTGTAAAAGCACACAGCAGTTACAGACCTGACTGACACTATAACAGACACTTTGTATTGGGGCACTACGTTGTAAACATGGATACTGAAGAATCCAGTTATGTTTTGACTGACTTTGGGGAAGACTCTACAGAACATGAAAATGAAGAGGACGTGGTTTACACTATTGATAGTCTGTTTTTTTAAATAGATAATTTAAGAAAAAGGGACATTAAGCTTGAACTTGACATAATGGGGGGTAGTTATCATCGTGTCAACTTTCCTGCCTTCGCCGGCCCAATACGCCCGCCTAAGCTCGCCTACCTTCGCCGCCACGGACCTGAAAAAATACGCCTAAGTTATCAAATAAAGCTGTCAAAAAGCCGCGGGGCGATGAGCAGCGGACTGTGAGAGTTATCACTCATCCGATCTTGCTGCTCTTCGGCTTTTTCCCAGCTTTATTGCTAGCCTGTCACTAAGCACCCACACTAAACTACACTGTTCTACCCCCTATACCAGCGCCCCCGGAGCCCCCCGCAACTAAATAAAGTTACTAACCCCTAAACCGCCGCTCCTAGACCCCGCCGCAACACTTATAAATTTATTAACCTCTAAACCGCCGCTCCTAGACCCTGCCGCAACTCTGATAAATGTATTAACTCCTAAACCGCCGCTCCCGGAGCCCACCGCCACCTACATTATACCTAGTAACCCCTATCCTGCCCCCCCTATACCGCCACCCTCTATAATAAAGTTATTAACCCCTATCCTGCCAATCCCGCACCTCGCCGCAAATAAATAAATAGTTTAACCCCTAAACCGCCGCTCCCTGACCCCGCCGCAACCTATATTACATTTATTAACCCCTGTCCTGCCCCCCCTACACCGTCGCCACCTATAATAAATTTATTAACCCCTATCCTGCCCCCCACTACACCGCCGCCACTGTAATAAAATTATTAACTCCTAAACCTAAGTCTAACACTAACCTTAACACCCCCCTAACTTAAATATTAATTAAATAAATCTAAATAATATTTCTATTATGAACTAAATTAATCCTATTTAAAACTAAATACTTACCTATAAAATAAACCCTAATATAGCTACAATATAAATAATAATCATATTGTAGCTATCTTAGGATTTATTTTTATTTTACAGGTAACTTTCAATTTATTTTAACTAGGTACAATAGCTATTAAATAGTTATTAACTATTTAATAGCTTACCTAGCTAAAATAAAGAGAAATTTACCTGTAAAATAAAAACTAACCTAAGTTACAATTACACCTAACACTACACTATACTTAAATAAATTAATCCTATTTAAAACTAAATACTTACCTGTAAAATAAACCCTAAGATAGCTACAATGTAATTAATAATTACATTGTAGCTATTGTAGGATTTATATTTATTTTACAGGTAACTTTGTATTTATTTTAGCTAGTTAGAATAGTTATTAAATAGTTATTAACTATTTAATAACTACCTAGCTAAAAGAAATACAAAATTACCTGTAAAATAAATCCTAACCTAAGTTACAATTAAACCTAACACTACACTATCTTTAAATGAATTAAATAAATTAACTACAAATAACTACAATTAAATACAATTACATAAACTAACTAAAGTACAAAAAATAAAAAAAGCTAAGTTACAAAAAATAACAAACATAAGTTACAAACATTTAAAAAATATTACAACAATTTTAAGCTAATTACACCTAATCTAAGCCCCCTAATAAAATAACAAAGCCCCCCAAAATAAAAAAATGCCCTACCCTATTCTAAATTAAAAAAGTTCAAAGCTCTTTTACCTTACCAGCCCTTAAAAGGGCCTTTTGTGGGGGCATGCCCCAAAGAATTCAGCTCTTTTGCCTGTAAAAGAAAAATACAACCCCCTTCAAACATTAAAACCCACCACCCACATACCCCTAATCTAACCCAAACCCCCCTTAAAATAACCTAGCACTAATCCCCTGAAGATCATCCTACCTTGAGTCGTCTTCACTCAGCCGAGCAGCGATGGAACCGAAGTGGACATCCGGAGTGGAAGAAGTTATCCTCCAAGCGGCGCTGAAGAAATCTTCCATCCGATGAAGTGATCCTCCAAGCGGCGCTGAAGAAATCTTCCATCCGATGAAGTGATCCTCCAAGCGGCGCTGAAGAAGTCTTCGATCCGGGCGATGTCATCTTCCAAGAGGCGCTGAAGAAGTCTTCTATCCGGGCGATGTCATCTTCCAAGCCGGGTCTTCAATCTTCATCCCGCCGACGCGGAACATCCTTCTTTACCGACGGACTACCGACGAATGAAGGCTCCTTTAAGGGACGTCATCCAAGATGGCGTCCCTTCAATTCCGATTGGCTGATAGGATTCTATCAGCCAATCGGAATTAAGGTAGGAAAAATCTGATTGGCTGATGGAATCAGCCAATCAGATTCAAGTTCAATCCGATTGGCTGATCCAATCAGCCAATCAGATTGAGCTCGCATTCTATTGGCTGTTCCGATCAGCCAATAGAATGCGAGCTCAATCTGATTGGCTGATTGGATCAGCCAATCAGATTGAACTTGAATCTGATTGGCTGATTCCATCAGCCAATCAGATTTTTCCTACCTTAATTCCGATTGGCTGATAGAATCCTATCAGCCAATCGGAATTGAAGGGACGCCATCTTGGATGACGTCCCTTAAAGGAGCCTGCATTCGTCGGTAGTCCGTCGGTAAAGAAGGATGTTCCGCGTCGGCGGGATGAAGATTGAAGACCCGGCTTGGAAGATGACATCGCCCGGATAGAAGACTTCTTCAGCGCCTCTTGGAAGATGACATCGCCCGGATCGAAGACTTCTTCAGCGCCGCTTGGAGGATCACTTCATCGGATGGAAGATTTCTTCAGCGCCGCTTGGAGGATAACTTCTTCCGCTCCGGATGTCCACTTCGGTTCCATCGCTGCTCGGCTGAGTGAAGACGACTCAAGGTAGGATGATCTTCAGGGGATTAGTGTTAGGTTATTTTAAGGGGGGTTTGGGTTAGATTAGGGGTATGTGGGTGATGGGTTTTAATGTTGGGGGGGTTGTATTTTTCTTTTACAGGCAAAAGAGCTGAATTCTTTGGGGCATGCCCCCACAAAAGGCCATTTTAAGGGCTGTAAGGTAAAAGAGCTTTGAACTTTTTTAATTTAGAATAGGGTAGGGCATTTTTTTATTTTGGGGGGCTTTGTTATTTTATTAGGGGGCTTAGATTAGGTGTAATTAGCTTAAAATTGTTGTAATATTTTTTAAATGTTTGTAACTTACGTTTTTTATTTTTTGTAACTTAGCTTTTTTTATTTTTTGTACTTTAGTTAGTTTATGTAATTGTATTTAATTGTAGTTATTTGTAGTTAATTTATTTAATTAATTTAATGATAGTGTAGTGTTAGGTTTAATTGTAACTTAGGTTAGGATTTATTTTACAGGTAATTTTGTATTTATTTTAGCTATGTAGTTATTAAATAGTTAATAACTATTTAATAACTATTCTAACTAGCTAAAATAAATACAAAGTTACCTGTAAAATAAATATAATTCCTAAAATAGCTACAATGTAATTATTAATTACATTGTAGCTATCTTAGGGTTTATTTTACAGGTAAGTATTTAGTTTTAAATAGGAATAATTTATTAAAGTATAGTGTAGTGTTAGGTGTAATTGTAACTTAGGTTAGTTTTTATTTTACAGGTAAATTTCTCTTTATTTTAGCTAGGTAAGCTATTAAATAGTTAATAACTATTTAATAGCTATTGTACCTAGTTAAAATAAATTGAAAGATGCCTGTAAAATAAAAATAAATCCTAAGATAGCTACAATATAATTATTATTTATATTGTAGCTATATTAGGGTTTATTTTAAAGGTAAGTATTTAGTTTTAAATAGGATTAACTTAGTTAATAAGAGAAATATTATTTAGATTTATTTAATTAATATTTAAGTTAGGGGGGTGTTAGGTTTAGTGTTAGACTTAGGTTTAGGGGTTAATAAATTTATTACAGTGGCGGCGGTGTAGTGGGGGGCAGGATAGGGGTTAATAAATTTATTATAGGTGGCGACGGTGTAGGGGGGGGCAGATTAGGGGTTAATAAGTTTAATATAGGTTGCGGCAGGGTCAGGGAGCGGCGGTTTAGGGGTTAAACTATTTATTTAGTTGCGGCGAGGTGCGGGATCGGCAGGATAGGGGTTAATAACTTTATTACAGAGGGCGGCGGTATAGGGGGGGCAGGATAGGGGTTACTAGGTATAATGTAGGTGGCGGTGGGCTCCGGGAGCGGCGGTTTAGGGGTTAATACATTTATTATAGTTGCGGTGGGCTCCGGGAGTGGCGGTTTAGGGGTTAATAGGTATAGAGTAGCTTGCTGTGGGCTCCGGGAGCGGCGGTTTAGGGGGTAATACATTTATTTAGTTGCGGCGGTGTAGGGGGGACAGATTAGTGGTGTTTAGACTTGGGGTACATGTTAGGGTGTTAGGTGTAGACATTACCATAGGAATCAATGGGATGTCTGGCAGCAGCGAACTTGTACTTTCGCTATGGTCAGACTCCCATTGATTCCTATGGGATCCGCCGCCTCCAGGGTGGAGGTTTGAAAACCAGGTACGCTGGGCCGTAAAAGTGCCGAGCGTACCTGCTAGTTTTTTGATAACTAGCAAAAGTAGTCAGATTGTGCCGCACTTGTGTGCGGAACATCTGGAGTGACGTAAGAATTGATCTGTGTCGGACTGAGTCCGGCGGATCGAAGTTTACGTCACAAAATTCTACTTTTGCCGGTCTTTAGCCTTTGATAACTAAGGCGAATCAGCCTCGCCACAAATACGCTGCGGAATTCCAGCGTATTTGAGGTTGACGGCTTGATAACTACCCCCCAATGTCCTTTCTACTATATAAGCATAACAAGCGCATACCGAGGGGATTAAGGATTAGAAAATTCCCTTCATTTAGAGTTCTGGAAAGCTGATTTTATATCCAAATGGAATAATATTCTGGATATATGTTCTTTTGCCCTTATTGAACTCCTAGTAGAATACAAACAACAACAGAGAACAGAGTTACTAGAGGAGATCAAAAATGTACAGGAACAGTTGAGATCATTTCAAAGGGACCCACAATTTAGATCTTATGACAAGCAATTTGAAAAAAATATGATCAATTTTCGACAGGAACTCTGGGAGTTTAAATCACGTAAGATGACCAGAGACAAACACGACTATGACCACCAAACAGTATACAGGTGGGACAATAGTGATAGCTTTAACCGAGAACCCAGAAATAATAGAAGAAGGTTCAAGAACCAACATAAAAAAGGTAAGCAGGTCACCTTCTCTGATACAGAGTACGAGGTGGAGTCCTCAGAGGGAGAAATGATGAGTGACTGTACTGATCCTCTGGTTCTAAAGTCCCTTGAAACCTCTACAACTAAGGCTTCAAAAAACGAGCAGGGAGAGACTTTGCCAACAGGGAGAAAAAAATACACAGGGGAAAAAGAGGCAAAGGAACAAAGACCAACTGTCAGGGAGGATCAAGACAGTACATTACATCCCAAAAAAAAGAATCAGCTAAAGACTTACACCACCAGATCAGTAAAACAACAAAAGAAATATGCTTAGAGAACAATGTGATTAATCTGTCTAATGTAATTTTAAATGATGTTGAAATAAAGGTATTATCCAAAGGCCTGGGTTATGTTCCCTCACAGCATTTTAATTTGTTCAATACAGTTTTGGATGTGAACAAATTTGTTAGAAAGTTGGTATTGCGAAAACATTTCGCCAATGCTGAGAGAGAACATAGCGGAGTGACTTCTATCTCAGGGGTGCAGGAAGAGGAATTTCTGAACAATGCTCTATATATGACCTACAGGGTTTATTAAATGAGAACACACAAGAACCTCCTAATACATTAATAACAGACAAAGATATTGATTTGTCTAGATTTAAGAAAAAGAGTAATTTTTATCCTGTGCATTCCAGGTCCCACCCAGTGGAGACCTTTCAGAAAGTAGTCGAGGAAAAGTTAAGAGAGCTTGATAAAAAAGAGAAAAAACAGAGACAGAATTTATCATTCAAAGAAAAAATGGCCGTAAAAAAGATATCAGAAGACAGCAGGATTGTGGTGAGGACCTCAGACAAGGGGGGTAATGTGATAATTTTGAACAGGGAATCATATGTAAAAGAAGCAAACAGACAATTGAATGAGAAAGATGTATATATAAGATTAAAAGATAACCCTACTATACAGTATAAGGAGATTTTGAAAGGTATAGTAAAGACTGCCAGGTACAATAATGTCATTAATCAAGCCATTGAAGACATGTTGATTCCAGAGAATCCAGTAACACCGGTATTCCATTACCTCCCTAAAACGCACAAGGATATGCTTAACCCACCAGGGCGCCCCATAATAGCTGGAATAAATTCATTAAATGAACCCCTGTCTGATCTTATAGATACCTATTTGCAACCATTGGTGAGAGATCTCCCAAGCTTTTTACAAGACACCACATCCCTACTAATAAAATTACGAAATATCAAATGGAAGTCCACTTATAGATTTTTGGTGGTAGATGTAGCCTCATTATACACAGCCATTAATCATGAAAAAGGGCTACAGGCTGTGGAATATTTTCTAGAAACACACAGTAATTATGATACAACTACTAAACAATTTATTTTGACATCCATTGAGTATTTGCTCACTCATAATTATTTTATGTTTGAGGGGAGTTTCTATCTCCAGAGGCGTGGAACCGCTATGGGGGCCAAGTTTGCCCCCTGTTATGCCAATCTCTTTATGGGATGGTGGGAGCGGTTCCACGTCTTTGGAGATGGAAACCCCTCCGAAATAGGATTGTTTTTTATGCAAGATTCATAGACGATCTGATTTTTATAATTGATAGTGAAGAGCAAGAAATAGACAGGTTTTGTGCATACCTAAATAACAACAGTAGTGGAATTAAACTGATAGGGGAACAACATAAGAATACTATCTGCTTTTTGGATGTGGTAATAAAAAGTAATGAGACATTTGAGACGATAGAAACAGATCTATACAGGAAAGCCTCGTCAGGTAATACCATTTTGGAATACAATTCGTGTCATCCAAGGCACACCCTGAATGGCATTCCTAAGGGCCAGTATATAAGAGCCAAAAGAAACTGTACCACTGAGGAGAGCTATGAAAATCAAGCTAATATAATTACAGAACGGTTATTGGAAAGGGGTTATACCCCCAATATCTTAGAAAAAGCCAGAAGGGAAGTAAATTCGATACCAAGAGAGAATCTGTTAAAGTATCGTAATAGACAGAAATATAACAAAGTTATACAGGATGAGGCTAAACCAAAATTTATAACCACTTATAGTCTCAAATTTACTGAGGTTTGCAATATAATAAGGGAATGTATTCCTATTTTATATACTGATCCAGTACTAAAGGATATAATTCAAAAAGGATGTGACTTTATACCCAAGAGGGGAAAAACAATAGGAAACTATGTTTCTCCTTCTGACTGCTCCAGAAGCAATTTGGCAACCTGTTGGTTGAAAAAAACGAAAAGGTTTTTTTAAGTGCAGAAGGAATGTCTGCAAGACTTGTGAATATGTCTCAGAAGGGGAAACTTTTGTTTCCACACATTTTCAAAAAACATATCAAATACATTTTTACTTAAATTGTAACACCACGCATGTAATATATCTATTGACCTGTAGGGGGTGCTATAAGCAGTACGTGGGAAGAACAAAGAGATCTTTAAAAGATAGATTTTTAGCCCACCTCAGATCAATAGATGATACTGAGTCTGATACCCCTATAGCGAGACATTTTTGTGAATTTCATAATTCTGACGCTAGTTTATTAATGGTTTAAGCAATTGACCATGTACCCATGTGGAAAAGGGGAGGTGACAGAGAAACAAAACTAGATATGAGAGAAATATTCTGGACTTTCACCTTGAATACCAGTATTCCACAAGGGTTAAATTTCAGAAGGGACATAGATCTTTGTGTCTAGTATACAGGGCCGCTATCAGGGGGTGACAGGGGTGACTTTTTTTTTTTTACATTTTGGCAGCCACCAGTGGGTAGTACAGCAGAGTGCTAATTGAGCATGGGAAATGTTATTACAAGGAGGAAAGTATTAGCATTTGAGAGGATTTCTGAGTGTGCACTAAACCACTATGCACAGTGTGAGAAAGACTTGGCACTTTGTTTGTACAGTGTGTGCCTTAGTCAGACGGCAGATCACTTTCATTTGCAGAGGAGATAGGACTTACTTAGCAAATGTTTTTTATTTCTTTGTGCAATTTTGGATTGTAACTTCAGTGTGGTAGTAGTGTATGGTGGGGCCCGGGGTCCATAAAAACACATTTTTTTTAGCAGCAGTATATTTATGATTATTTGACAATGCTGTAGAAATTCTATATTTAAAACCATGCAGAAATGTTTCCTCCTCAATATACAAATGGTAGATGCCCTTTTGGCAGATATGCATTTATATTTATATATATATATATTCCAGTTTACTGCCCCTTTATGCAAGGACTTTCCAGATGCAAGGAGGCATTTTATCTAAGATTTTTACATCTGCATAAAATGTTATACTCTCAGCCTAAGATTGCTCAGTGTTTGAAATGAGACAGGTTAACTTAAAACTGTTTAGTTTATACTACAGCTGACTTAATTTTGAAATACATACTAACAAGCCTAAATCCTGCATTTAACCAGATCTAATTATATGAGTACCACAGCTTATGAACAGCTTATGGTTCCACCAAGACCATAAAGAGTACAGCATTTTCAAAATCCTTAAGTACAGCTGACAGATGGGAACATTTGTACACTATATTTGAAGTGGTGCTCTTGGTCGGAAAAAATGGGGAAAAAACAAGCAAACACATGTCAACCTTTTAAATGTACTTTTCTTCATCTAGCCATCTACCCAGATCATGTACAATTTTGAATTCACAGAATTATTTTTGTTTGTACATTTACAAATATGATTCTTTAAAAAGTAATCTCTTAATTTCTGCAATTTTTTATCATGCATGTCACACACTGTTGATTTAGGGGATGCAAGGTACATACATGTTTCCTCCAGTGAGTGTTTCTGTAGGTATCTGTGTTGATGTCTTTGTGCTTTGGTTTGTGTCTTTATGAGTGTGTATGTATTTTTTTCTGTGGGTCTCTCTGTGAGGGTGGGTGTGTATGTATTTGTGCATTTTCTGTGGATGTCTGTGAGGGTGTGTGTATGTTTGTCTTTGTGTTTTTTCTCTGGATGCCTCTGTGAGGGTGGGTGTGTATGTCTGTGTGTTTTCTGTGGATGTCTCAGTGAGGGTGTGTGTATGTATGTCTTCTGTGTTTTATGTGGTTGTCTCTCTGTGTGTGTATGTCTTTGTGTGTTTTCTGAGGCTGTCTCTGTCGGTGTTTCCTTGGGTGTATGTGCAAGTTTGAGTTTGTGTGTGTGTGTGTGTGTCCATTGTCTGTTCCTTTTTAGGACTTTTTGACCTTACTACTAATTATTCACATCTTTCTACAGACTTTGAGACTAATGAGACCTTTCCGGAAGTCACCAATCCACCATTTAACCTTTAAATTATTGTTTAGGCAGTTCAGGGCCCTTCCTTTCAGCCACTGCATGCTGTTGTCATCATTTAGTTGGCATCTTCCTTTACAAAAAGATAATCAGAACTCCATATTTTGTTTTCTAAATCTCCTTTTTTTACAAAACTGTAGATTACCTCATTACTTGTCAGGTCAATGTAAACAAGTGCTGAGTGTCTGTTTGGGTGTCTGTGTCTGAGTGTGCTTCTTTGCGTGTCTGCTAGAGTGTCTATATGTGAATCCTTATGTGTGAGTGTGTGTGTGTGATTGTATGTTACTACCTTTACAACATTTCCAAGTTTAAATAGACACTTAAGAATAAAGTGCATATACGTTTTAGACACTTGGGCAAAAATTGCACATCTCAAAGGAGAGGGGGGGGGGCCCTGATCAATGGTCAAGTCAGGGGCCCCAGCATTTCTAGTGGCGGCCCTGCTAGTATAAATAAGAAGAATTATATGTGGAATATGTTTATTATATCCCTTATATATATTTTTAATAATTATGCCCTCACAGTAGCCCCATTTGTATAACAAAGATTTTTTTAATACATCTGATGCCTTATAGCACGTAACATGACTTAGAAGTGTATATAAATGTGACTAATATAATCTTAGTTTTTACAGATTATAATTATGAATTATCTCATGTGTAGATTTGTGCTTGTTGATCATCAAATGTGTTTGAAATGTCTGTGAACTTTATATGCAATAATAGTTAAGAGTTTGTTAGAATGGAATGAAATTGAATTCTATATATGTGTGTCTATACCTTTAAGAACGACCTATTTAAGGATGAGGAGCGGGACAACCTGTGAGCAGTTAACAAGTGCCTGTAGTCACGAAACCATGTCTGCTGCAGATTGCCCAGCTGTCTATGCTAACATGTCAGTCTAGGTTTTGGAGAATAATTGTATCTGCTGATACACTGTGTTTTTACATGGCTTATACGAATAAAAGAAGTATGTTTATCTGCACGTTGGATCTGGACTTTTTTTTTGTAATTTTGTACCTTTTAAAACCGCTTCTTGGACAGAGTGAGTGCTGTAGCCCGGATACCTGTTGCAGTGCGTCTACGAGTTGACGTCAATCCCACGCTCCATTGTGCCGTATCAAGGAATCAGGAAGTGACGGTCGGGTAAGGCAGAGCGCGAGGCTAGCAGTTTGTTTCTTGTATATGAATATATATATCTATATTTATGTTTTAATATGGGTATATACATAATATATATATATATATATATATATATATATATATATATATATATATATATATATATAAAAAAAAAGCATATACGTATATATTCACAGGGAATACACAGTTCACATAAACCGCAATGTAAAGGCAGTATCGGCACTTTCAGGGCCGTTTTTTTTTTTTTCTAACACACAACCGCCCAACTTTAGCCCCCAAAAAAGGACCTCACATGTTATTTTGGGGGAAATGGGGGGACATTTAAAAATTAATCAGAGGTCTGACCTCTTGTTAATTTTTGAGAGCTAATTCCTACCGCAAACTCACAGTAGTAATAACAAGCCACTTGTTATTGGCTGGTTATTTATCATGCACCCGCAAATTAATTCTTCACTTGTATTCTAGCCCATAATTGGGACCCAATTGTAGGGGCAGTTTGTAATACACCTGATCATCTAATAGGCTGATATGAGTATGACAAGAGGCTAGTCAGTGCATACAACTAACAGGGTGTAAACATGTTCAAATAATATATAAATCAATGCTGTGACAGAGTGACACAAAATTCCAGGTCTGTTCTCCTGATATGAAATATTAAATAAAACTATTCAGGTCTATTCTTGTCTGATCACCAAGAGTAAGAAATCTTCAACAACATTTGTATTTGTTATAGCTAATATTTACTGTGGAGCTGTGACATTAAAAGTACTAAATCAAAATTGGAATAAGTGACCTAATAAAAACTTAGTTTCATTAAAGGGACACTGAACCCAAAAAAAATTATTTCATGATTCAGATAGAGCATGACATTTTAATCAACTTTCTAATTTACTCCTATTATCACATTTTCTTCACATTTTCTTCATTAAGTTTAAATGCCGGCCCATTTTGGTGAACAACCTGGGTTGTTCTTGCTGATTGGTGGATAAATTCATCCACCAACAAAACGTGCTGTCCAGAGGTCTGAACAAAAAAAAAAAACCCATAGATGCCCTCTCTTTCAAATAAAGATAGCAAGAGAACCAAGAAAATTTGATAATAGGAGTAAATTAGAAAGTTGCTTAAAATTGCATGCTCTATCTGAATCACAAAAGCAAAAATAAGAGTTCTGTGTCCCTTTAACTGTATCCAACTTTTATATACAAAATTAATTAATTTTTTTATTATTTTATTTATTTTTGTAATATCATTTTTTTATTGAGGTTTGGCAAAATGAATACATAAAATAGGTACCATGTATGGTTAGTTACAACCTTGTCATCAAACAGTATACAGAGATATAAATAAAAGATCAGATGAGCAACAACATATGGACTTCTGAAACCTCCATTTTATAATAAAGGTAGCGTACTGGATGACTATTTATCAAGCCTCTTATGGGCTAATTGATAAAGGAAACTATGGATTAAAAAAGATTAGTCATATTATAAACCTCTTAGAATCAAACTGTGACTTTGCAATTAAATCCAGTAGGGTTATTTAGCAAATTTAAGAGCGGATAAACACCGTTTAAGATAAGGGAAAGGGGGGGGGGGGGCAGATTAGTATGCATCAAGAGTATCAGGATATATACTGGCTATACATAAAATAAACAGAATTGACGATTAAGTGGACCATAAAACCATATTAGCATTCAATTATTAGTTAAAGCAACATCTGCCGGTTAATAATACGTTGTATATAAATGATTGAAGCAGTCATAATTGACCCATGGAGGAAGTGTACTTAGTCTTGCTAAGTTGACTATAGTCCTTGTCTAAAACAGGTGAAGTATCTCTCAGAGTGATCTTAAATTTCTTCCTGGTAGTCACGCATATGAGGGGTGCCTATCTGAACATATATACCAATTTAGAGTATAGACTGGGGCATTTCAACTATCTGATACTCATAACACAGTAATAAAGCTTGCTAGATAAAATTAGTAGTATACTTGAGGATGAGGTAACAGCAACAGATTATAATCTTTGGGTCACTCAGAGTCTCCGCCTCCATATTGATCAACTAATGCCTAACTGTTAATGTAAGTAAGATAAATAAAATATATAGTCTAATCCTAATACTTATTATGTAGCTGCGAGGGTGTAGGTTAATAACGGTTATAGCCTTATTGTCCTCAGAGTAAGCAATAGACTAGTAGTATCTGACTGTCTAGTTATTTTATAGCTGGCATTAATGGAGTTAAATGTCTGTATATATACTAGAAAAAGCAGCAACAAGGGAACCCCCCGACTCCCCCGCCGGCTGAGGGAGAGAGAGGAGAGACCTCACTCATGTAGGACCTGATAGAATAATACAAATTTAAGTTTCATGCCTACCATTTAGAGAAAAAATGAGACCTCCTAGCAGCATAAGCTACATAGTTAACCATGTAAGGGTATTTCAAATAAAAATATGAGGCTTTATTTTGCGGCTAACTAACACTTAAGGACTGCTTAATAAAGACGGACAACCCAAATAAACCTACAGCGCTAAAAGAATTATACAAGCCTTAGAGGCATAACCTGGTCATATAAACAGTTATGGAAGAGTATCAAAACCTTTCTGGTGAGGCGCAGAGAAGGCGATGGGGATATCCCCTGATAAGCCAGATATAGATTGCTCAAGAGTGTTTCAGATACCTCTATGTTATACAAAATATACAATAAGCGTAGGCAATAATGAGCAAGCAATAACATATTCTGTGGATAGATACAAGACAGGCGAAAGTGACATTAATATCTAGAACTCTATCTATGTTAGTGTTACATTCTAATAGACAATTGTTATGTTAACTGCAGACTAATCAAAATGTAGAGTCCGCTAACACTGTTGTGCTCCCCTCTATTGCAATTCCACCCACTTCAGACTTGGGTGTTATCCGTGGAGCTGGCTCCACTGAAGGTTGTTGCTGAGACCTCTGAGAACCTCCCCGAGCAGTCAAGGCATCCCCAGTCGTGTGATGTGGAGTTATGATAGATACTTCAGCCGACTGAACTGATTGCAGATTTCAGTATATCCTTACAACTACATGGTGACGGTCTAGGCGGATGATTAAGGCTTTCAATAGTGAAGTTATGGACTCCATAGGGAGATGTAGACAGATGCTAGATTTACTTTAGAGGAGGAAGAGATATTATATTTAGTGAACAATATCAGCAGGGATTAGGCTACGTTAATCCGACTGGACAGGAAGGGAATGTTTATGAGCATCAGCGTAGACTTGTTTTTTAATGTCCAGGTCCCCCGTAAAGTTAGTCACTCTGGCAGGTTTTCTCTTAACATGTGCCATCCAGGATCTTGCAATACTAATAGGTAGATACTGTGCTATAGTGATCCACTCTGCAGTTTTCCGGTCGCTATATGAGGGAACTGTATTTCCATCTGCCTGCATATGTTGCGGTGATTAGCAGCAGCCTCACCTAGCTTTCTTCCCACTTATGGAGTTTGTACCGATGCTGTGTGTTCTGTTTTGCAGACTGATTCGGTCCTCTTGTCTAGTTCTTTCTTGTAGTGCGTTTGGAGTCCTGGCAATCAGTAGAGTTGTTGTATAGGTTTTGTCCAACTCATCATGGCAATTCTACAGTCTGCTCATGCCATGCGGTGTGTTCATCTATGAAATGAGGCCTGAGCTTAGTGTTCCGTTGCATGGACCTTGTTTACTGCACCTATCTGAGTTTTTGAACCCCTCGATCAATTCAGCGGTGTAAGAGGGAAATATGTATCACTATTGTGATCTTTTGTTGATCCGTTTTCCCCTGGTATTTAAGCACTATATGGAGACTATTAGCAGAGCTCTAAGGAAACGCGGCCATGTTGGTCTCCGGCCGGCTCCGCCCCACAATTAATTTATTTTTTTAATCAAATTATTATAATGAATGCAAAAATGTATTCTATTTATCAAAAATATACTAAATCAATATTATCTTGTCAATACCTAATTGCACCTCATTTACAATACACTATTGAAAATTAAAAGGGCCCCTGTCACCTACTTTCTCCTTGGGCCCAATGATGCATAGTAAGTTATGCCCTGGTTTCTAGACCTCTAAAGAAATGCCTACATCAGAACACAAGTTTCTTATCTTGGAGCATTATAAGCTTAGCTACAGAACGCCAGAATATTTTGCACTAGACTACCCTTTAAAACATTACATATTCATACTTACCAGAGACTATATAGGAGGAAATGTCATGGAGAATTGTCCTACAAATACAGAGATCCAAAGAGCTTGCCTTTTATGGGATTGTCATCATTTGGAAGCCCTATTCTGCTCTCCCTCTTGCAGATTTCCCTTATTCAGTTACTTTTTAAATCCAGCACAGAAATATGTAATGGTATCTAAACCACCGAACTATACCAGTGGAACCATAACTCCACCCACAGAGCCCACACTCAATCATCCTGACTCCACCAACATACTACCCTATATATGCTCCCAGAGCCTTGAGATTTCACTTGAAGGCCCCGATACTAAAGCATTGACAGACTGATGAGAAACTGGCTTTCTGGCCTCGCAGTCTATGGCCTGCCAACATATTCTAAAAAAGGGGGCTGACCCGTGAAATGCCAACGAGTGGCGATGTGTCTCCCATAGGAATGTAATAGGGGGCGTGGCTTCAGCAAAAGTTTGCAGACATCGCCACTTGTTGGACCCTTTCAGCGGGTGGGGGGGGGGGGGCTGTATTCGAAGTTTTTCCTACACAGTTTAGACAATGCACTCACTGAAACAAAACTTCTCCTAAAAAAAAATCCATCCTAAAAAAATCTAGCTCTAAGCCCCAAAGTTCCTACTCACCCAACTTGAAACCGGCTCCTACATGATCAGCACCACAGTGCTCCTCGTCATCCAGGACATTAAAGACTTCTTGCTTTTGCTTGAAAATTGTGTTTTTCCAATGCTCCCAAGATTTGCTTTCAGATATTTTGCAAATCATTAATAGAACATTTTTTAAATATGATTTTATATGGAGGTATAGTGCAACTCATTTTTTTAATTGATAGCATATGTGTATAATAATAAAAAAATAATTGTATTCTGTTTCTATTTTTTTCTGCAGAGGCTTAGATACAAGGTAATTACAGAGGTAAAAAGTATATTAATATAACCATGTTGGTTATGCAAAACTGGAAAATGGGAAATAAAGGGATTATCTATCTTTTAAACAATAACAATTCTGGAGTAGACTGTCCCTTTAAGGTAAAATACTTATCTACAGAGCGCTGGGAGGACCTCACTAAGTCCAGAGCCTTCTTCACAGAGCCCATTAGCATGTCGGATTTCATAGTCTGATCTAAAAGAGCAAAGGAACATTTACATGTTTTAATGAAAACATATGTAACTGTTATTGAATATTCAGTATTCGCTTCGGTTTAAATGAAACTAATACCGAATAGTGCAGCAGACAAATGTTCTGAAAAACAAATATTTCAGAAGATTCGCTCTAAAAAGATTTGTCCAAAACTAATTTTCCGCTGCTGCACAAGTCTTGTTAATACCCTCATATCTGTAATGTTAAGTTGCAGGATTACATTTTGAAACTGCAAGCAAGATCAGATTATTTGCCATTCCATCTTGTTTAGTGACATTTCAGATAAAGCCATTTTCCTTATAATGTAAATACTCTCTCTGTGCAAAGAAAATCACAAAGACAAGGGCGCCTCCTCGTGTGATATAGTTTGGACAAATGTAAAAATAGGTGAATACAGATTTTATACTCACAAGTAAAGCAGCACTCTGTTGTGCTTAAGAGGCAGACTGGAAGTTCACAGTGTCCCAGTTCACTGACCAAGGCAGTGCAACAAATCACTCCAGGGTAGATTTTCAATCAAGCTCAGGCTCTCAGCAAAGAGTTAAAATACCATAGTTTATAGGTGCAGTAAAATACAATATAAAATGTCACAAATGTGACCCGTAACAATGGATAAACAAGCAACTAGTTTCTCAGATCTCTGTCTGTTTCCTCAGACTAAATTAATCCTATTTAAAACTAATACTTACCTTTAAAATAAACCCTAATATAGCTACAATATAAATAATAATTATATTGTAGCTATCTTAGGATTTATATTTATTTTACAGGCAAATTTCAATTTATTTTAACTAGGTACAATAGCTACTAAATAGTTATTAACTATTTAATAGCTTACCTAGCTAAAATAAAGAGAAATTTACCTGTAAAATAAATCCTAACCTAAGTTACAATTACACCTAACACTACACTATACTTTAACAAATTATTTCTATTTAAAACTAAATACTTACCTGTAAAATAAACCCTAAGATAGCTACAATGTAATTAATAATTACATTGTAGCTATTTTAGGATTTATATTTATTTTACAGGTACTTTGTATTTATTGTAGCTAGTTAGAATAGTTATTAAATAGTTATTAACTATTTAATAACTACCTAGCTAAAAGAAATACAAAATTACCTGTAAAATAAATCCTAACCTAAGTTACAATTAAACCTAACACTACACTATCATTACATTAATAAAATAAATTAAATACAAATAACTACAATTAAATACAATTACATAAACTAACTAAAGTACAAAAAATAAAAAAAAGCTAAGTTACAAAAAATAAAAAAAATAAGTTACAAACATTTAAACAACAATTTTAAGCTAATTACACCTAATCTAAGCCCCCTAATAAAATAACAAAGCCCCCCAAAATAAAAAATTCCCTACCCTATTCTAAATTAAAAAAGTTCAAAGCTCTTTTAACCTTACCAGCCCTTAAAAGGGCCTTTTGCGGGGCATGCCCAAAGAATTCAGCTCTTTTGCCTGTAAAAGAAAAATACAAACCCCCCCCAACGTTAAAACCCACCACCCACATACCCCTAATCTAACCCAAACCCCCCTTAAAAAAACCTAACACTACCCCCCTGAAGATACCTTGAGTTGTCTTCAGCCAGCCGACCCACCGATGGAACCGAAGAGGAGATCCGGAGCAGCAGAAGTGATCCTCCAAGGGGCGCTGAAGAAGTCTTCCATCCGATGAAGTCATCATCCAGGCGGCGCTGAAGAAGTCTTCCATCCGGGCGATGTCATCTTCCAAGCGGCGCTGAAGAAGACTTCCATCCGGGCGATGTCATCTTCCAAGCGGGGTCTTCAATCTTCTTTCTTCAGGATCCATCTTCATCCCGCCGACGTGGAACATCCTTCTTCCCTGACGGACTAACGACGAATGAAGGCTCCTTTAAGGGACGTCATCCAAGATGGCGTCCCTTCAATTCCGATTCCGAAGAAAAATACAACCCCCCAACGTTAAAACCCACCACCCACATACCCCTAATCTAACCCAAACCCCCCTTAAAAAAACCTAACACTACCCCCCTGAAGATCATCCTACCTTGAGTTGTCTTCAGCCAGCCGACCCACCGATGGAACCGAAGAGGAGATCCAGAGCGGCAGAAGTGATCCTCCAAGGGGCGCTGAAGAAGTCTTCCATCCGATGAAGTCATCATCCAGGCGGCGCTGAAGAAGTCTTCCATCTGGGCGATGTCATCTTCCAAGCGGCGCTGAAGAAGTCTTCCATCCGGGCGATGTCATCTTCCAAGCGGGATCTTCAATCTTCTTTCTTCAGGATCCATCTTCATCCCGCCGACGCGGAACATCCTTCTTCCCCGACGGACTAACGACGAATGAAGGCTCCTTTAAGGGACGTCATCAAAGATGGCGTCCCTTCAATTCCAATTGGCTGATAGGATTCTATCAGCCAATCGGAATTAAGGTAGGAAAAATCTGATTGGCTGATTGAATCAGCCAATCAGATTGAAGTTCAATCCGATTGGCTGATCCAATCAGCCAATCAGATTGAGCTTGCATTCTATTGGCTGTTCCGATCAGCCAATGGAATGCGAGCTCAATCTGATTGGCTGATTCAATCAGCCAATCAGATTTTTCCTACCTTAATTCCGATTGGCTGATAGAATCCTATCAGCCAATTGGAATTGAAGGGACACCATCATGGATGACGTCCCTTAAAGGAGCCTTCATTTGTCGTTAGTCCGTCGGGGAAGAAGGATGTTCCGCATCGGCGGGATGAAGATGGATCCTGAAGAAAGAAGATTGAAGACCCCGCTTGGAAGATGACATCGCCCGGATGGAATGACTTCATCGGATGGAAGACTTCTTCAGCGCCCCTTGGAGGATCACTTCTGCCGCTCCGGATCTCCTCTTCGGTTCCATCGGTGGGTCGGCTGGTTGAAGACAACTCAAGGTAGGATGATCTTCAGGGGGGTAGCGTTAGGTTTTTTTAAGGGGGTTTGGGTTAGATTAGGGGTATGTGGGTGGTGGGTTTTAATGTTGGGGGGGTTTGTATTTTTCTTTTACAGGCAAAAGAGCAGTTTTCTTTGGGGCATGCCCCGCAAAAGGACCTTTTAAGGGCTGGGTAAGGTAAAAGAGCTTTGAACCTTTTTAATGTAGAATAGGGTAGGGCATTTTTTATTTTGGGGGGCTTTGTTATTTTATTAGGGGGCTTAGATTAGGTGTAATTAGCTTAAAATTGTTGTAATATTTTTTAAATGTTTGTAACTTATTTTTTTTATTTTTTTGTAACTTAGCTTTTTTATTTTTTGTACTTTAGTTAGTTTATGTAATTGTATTTAATTGTAGTTATTTGTATTTGATTTGTTTAATTAATGTAGTGATAGTGAAGTGTTAGGTTTAATTGTAACTTAGGTTAGGATTTATTTTACAGGTAATTTTGTATTTCTTTTAGCTAGGTAGTTATTAAATAGTTAATAACTATTTAATAACTATTCTAACTAGCTAAAATAAATACAAAGTTACCTGTAAAATAAATATAAATCCTAAAATAGCTACAATGTAATTATTAATTACATTGTAGCTATCTTAGGGTTTATTTTACAGGTAAGTATTTAGTTTTAAATAGAAATAATTTATTAAAGTATAGTGTAGTGTTAGGTGTAATTGTAACTTAGGTTAGTTTTTATTTTACAGGTAAATTTCTCTTTATTTTAGCTAGGTAAGCTATTAAATAGTTAACTATTTAATAGCTATTGTACCTAGTTAAAATAAATTGAAAGTGGGGCGGAGCCTGACCACCCCAGGAAGATGGTCGCACACTAGAAGGGCTCCTGCTTCCTAAACTGGCAAAAAGCATGCAAATAGCACCTATCACCTAATTTATTGGCACCCTAGTATCTATTTGAGAACACTTTATACCCTGGGAAGAAAATGCTGTCTGCAGAAAGAGTTTGTCTGCGGATATAAGTGATTAATAGCAGCAGCCTGGTTCTGCATGAAGGATAGCCCACGTGGATTTTATAATTGCCTACGCTGACAACAATTAACTGGGGGCTGTTTGTCTTATATTAACCCTCAATTGCCTCAAGGTAGTGACTAACCCGACAAGCTGTCAGACCCCTTGGCGACAACCCCAAGCAAGCACGGGCACATACCCGTCATTTAGGCCCACAGACTGCCGGGAGACTGAGGCCTTTATAACTTTGAGGGCAGCGCCGGGACACACGCAAGACCCATCTGCAGTTGCCACAAGCGGGGAGAGAAACCCCGAATCACATAGACACTGCAAACGAGTAACAGCCAAGGATCGTTACAAGTCCCTGCACACGTACCTTTTGCGGGGCCTTCAGCGCAGGACTAGCAGTGGTCTTAGACGTGCTCCGGATCCTCCCGCCGAGGCTGAGCACAGAAGAAGAGATCTTAAGGCCACATAGACGCTGCGGCTGGGTGGCAATACCGGATCAAGGCACTTTGTCGGAGAGAGCAGGATCTATCTGCCAAGGGCCCTGCAGAGGAAGAGAAGCTCAGGGCTGGGTGAATACCGCATAGCTGCAGCCCTATTGCGCACTGTCAGGGCGAGAACCAGCGGAGTGGTAAGCAAAGGAAAATATATTGGGAAATATTCTGAGCTGAGTGGCATATTGTAAGTTACATAACCTGGGGGCCATATTGACTGTTAAAATATTTGGGACAATACAGAAGCACAGAGTCTTTAGTAAATTTACAACCAGCATATTAGAACTGAAGAAAAGTGGCAGAAACTACCTCACTGAGTTAAATACTACAGACTTTTCAACCATCCTCAAAGGCCTGATACAGCACAATACACAAGCTGGCAGGTCAAAATCTAAACACACCTACAATCATACTTCAAAAGTGGAATTTGAGTTGTAAACTAATCTATCAGTGTGCAGCAGAACTCATAATTGTCACTACCACTTCAGGGCATGCCTAATAAAAGATTAAACAGAGCAGACAAGATAGGTACCTCAAAACCTATGAGCCACTACTTAAACCAGTAGACTCTGAAAAGATCACACCAGCTGTAGACATGGCTAACTCTCAAGAGACTCATGCACCATCTATCTTAAATGCAGATGCTTCTCAATCACAGTTTCTTACTAAAGATGACATATCACATCTATCCTCCAAATCGGATATACAAGGAGTAATGACAGAGATGAGGAGCCTGTTTGGTGACCTGAGAAAGGACTTTTCAGCACTGGAAACGAGAGTTCTAGCTATTGAAAAGTTGACCAAGGATAACGCATCTTCCCTACAACAACAATCAACAGATATCCTCAACCACTCTGATAATTTGCAATACCTTAATGATAAATTAGAAGACATTGACAACAGAGGCCGCAGGAATAACCTGCGATTCAGGGGGGTCTCTGAGACCATTACCCCACAAAATATCGAAGGATACCTCCAAGCATTGTTCAGAATCATTAAGGAATCCCCATTGTCACCTGAGATCCCAATTGAAAGGGCGCATCGTGCACTTAGGACCCAAGCCACCAAATAAAGCCCCCCCAAGAGACATTATTGTCAGATTTCTTAGCTTTAAAGATAAAGAAGAAATCCTCCAGGGGAGCACGGCGAAAACACCCTATAACGCATGGTGGGGAGGAAATCCAGGTCTTCACAGACTTATCGCCTATGACCCTGCAAAAAGCGTAGAGACTTAAGCTACATCACATCTGTTCTTCGAAGCAACAAAGTCTTGTATAGATGGGGCTTTCCAGTCTCCATTATAGCCTCTAATAATAACAAAACTGCTATATTTAGGCCAGGGATGGACCACCGATCTTTTTTGAAAATTTGTCACTGCAAGGCCCTACTCTCAGTGATGCTACAACAGGAACAGGATCGGTTGTTAATCATCCTCCCAGAAATGAAGATGCAGACGAATCGGTTGGATAGACTCCAACACGGCCTTTTTGACCACTCATTCTGTACGGGACATGGATCAAGTGGACATCTGGGTCCCCCACATATACTGTATAACAGCAGAACTCCTACACTTATCAGCTGCTTTTGGATACTGAAGGAATTATATACAGATTATTACCTGTGATAAGATGACTTACTCAGACTCTCCAACTTTGTGGGTCTCTAATATAATATCTCTTACTTGGAACTGTTGGTCTACATGTGACTCCTAACACGTAGCAGGTAGGAGAAACCTTTTGTAAGGCCTAGAGGACCTGCAAGTTGTGCAAAAACCACTCCCGTCAGGTAGAACACTGTATTTGAAATGTTAGAAGGTTTGAGATGTTATTGTTTTTGGTTCTGCAAAAATGTCTTCACTATCTGTTAATTTGTGCAAATGTTTAAATATTCGGGACTCTACCACAAACATTTTAGGAATAATGTACTTAGGGTCTACATGCAGTTATTCCTCAACAAGGGAAACGAGTCAGGGAGTAACTAAGATATATAGGGGCTTTGCATGATTTAAATAGTTATTTATCTACAGATAAGAATATAAGCCCTTATCTCGCTAATTTAAATTCCCGCTAGACAATATTGAGGAATGTTTATATTGTTACATTGTTATACTTACTTAGGGTTCTGAATTTAGATAACAACATATTACTATAGTGCTACAAGTATACATAGGAGTTTTCCTATTTTCTAATTATAACTCACGCCAGTGGAGGGGCTTTTCCCCTATCTCAGTGCTTATTTTTTTTATTTTTTCATTTATTCTGTTCTAGAAGTTGCAAGACGTATTGTACTTTGCTATAAACAGGTGTCTCCAGGTGAATTGTTGAACCTAAGCGACACTCAGAATATTTCTTTTAGAAATTATTATCTTCAAAAGTAACATATTCCTTGTCACCTTTCCTTAACCCTATACCCATAGTTGTAATCCTCCTATTCCCCACTTCCTTTCCCTCCACTTTCTTTCTTCCTTCTTTCTTCTTTATTTACTTTTTTTTTTTTTTTGCCATGCAGTCCAAGTCAAGTAGGTTTGGGGACCATTCTATAAAGCTTACCACCATCAATGCCAAAGGCCTAAATGACCCAGGCAAACACTCTATTGCATTTAAAGAATTAAGCAAAACACAGAGTCAAATAATTCTTTTACAAGAAACTCATTTTAAGAGAGGGAGGGAACCTAGATGGCACAACACGCAGTTCCCCCAAGCGTATTTTGCCTCAGCGCAGAGAAAGAAAGGAGGAGTAGGTATTGTACTCCACAAATCAGTACCATTTATCCCCCAGCATATCGAAAAAGACCCAAACGGCCGATATATTATTATAATTGGCACACTTTACGGACACTATATTACACTGGCCTCGGTTTATGCTCCGAGTCAGGGTCAAGTATCTTTTTTTAACCAGGTACGAGACCAACTACTGGCACACACCAGGGGAATCACGTTCCTGGCGGGTGACTTTAATATAGTAGCAGATCCAGTAATTGACACCTCCAAGGGGACAACTTGCACACCCTCATCTATTATTACACAGGTTAACACCATTCTCTCCAAATTAGAGACTTATGACGTATGGCGCACACTTCACCCCACTTCTAGGGATTATTCGTTTTATTCTATCCCACATAATAGCTACTCTAGGATAGACCACATATATACAGACTCCTGTGGTCTATCTATCACTCATCATTGCGATATAGGCCATATTTCTTGGTCAGACCATGCCCCGGTGTCCTGCTTGATACTCTGGCCCGATGTCCCTATCCAGGAGAGCACATGGAGAATGGATGAAACCATTCTGAATAACCCCTTGATCTTGGCAGACATACAGAAATTAATTGGGGAGTACTTTGAAATTAACACCTATCCCACTTCTTCCAAAGCTATCATTTGGGAGGCCCATAAAACTGTGATTAGAGGGGCTTTAATTAAGCACAAGGCGTTCCTTAATAGACAATATAGGACCAAATACTTAGAGCTCCAATCCACACTGAGCTCACTAGAAGCCAAACATAAAGAGATTCCCTCCTGTGCAGACACTACAAATCGATTAAAAAAAGCGAGGTTAGAATTCCAGCAACATCTAAACGAGTCTTATCAAAAGAAAGCCCTCTATCTAAAACAAAATTACTATGAGGGAGGTAACAAACCAGGCAAACTCTTAGACAGAACACTTAAAAAGAGACAACTCCGCTCGTACATACATACCATTAAGTCCAGGGATGGTCATACGCTTAGCAGTAGTTCTCAATAGCCAAGGAGTTTCATAAATATTATCATTCTCTATATAATATACAAGAGAGTACACAAACAGCTACACGAGAATCAATCATAACACAACAGGAACTTTTGATAGACTCCTATCTAGGGGAAATAGACCTCCCCTCCCTGTCTGAGGAAGATTCCAAGGCTATGGACGCTCCGATCTCTTTGGAAGAATTATATGAGGCTATTAAGAGCTGCCCAAGCGGTAAGAGTCCAGGCCCAGATGGCTTTTCAGCGCCATATTATAAAAAGTTTAAAGAGGCTCTGGCTGGTCCCATGTTGGATTTGTTTAATAGCTTACGAGATGACCCCACTTTATCGAGGGTTTTACTGGAAGCCCATATAACAGTACTGCCCAAGCCAGGGAAAACTGGGGATTTACCTGGCCACTTCAGGCCCATCTCGCTCATTAACTCAGACATGAAAATTCTAGCGAAAGTACTAGCGAACAGGCTTAATAAACATTTACCCAATCTGATTAGTAATGATCAGGTTGGTTTCGTTCCCGGTCGCGAAGCGAGGGATAATACTATTAGAATAATCCAACTAATTAATCACGCGAGAGTCTCTGGATGTCCTTTAGTCCTCTTTTCCACCGACGCAGAGAAGGCATTTGACAGAGTGAGTTGGCCTTTTCTGCGTCGTGTGCTAGAAAAAAATGGGGGTTGGTGAGACTTATGTGAATTGGGTATTAGCGCTTTATTCCAATCCAAATGCCAGAATTAAAATTAATGGGACTCTATCAGATTCATTTAGCATAAATAACGGAACGAGGCAGGGGTGTCCGATGTCCCCATTGCTTTTCGCTTTGTCTATAGAAGTTCTGGCCCATAAGGTTAGGCTTAACCAGAAGATCAGGGGAATGGTGGTGGGAGATAGAGAACATAAACAAGCACTTTATGCAGATGACGTCCTTTACACTCTAACTAACGTCACAGAGTCGATCCCGGAACTACTGAAAGAGCTAAAGGAATATGGGAGCGTGTCGAACTTCTCTCTTAGGGCTCCATGTACTAAACCGTCAATTCATCCGTCATTGTAGACGCGGATAAACTCGCCGTTACTCGCCGCGGGCGAAATGGTGTCCGCTGTCGCTATGTACTAATATTCCCCCAATAAATAGACAAGTCTAGCCCGCCGCGAGCAGTTGCGGATTGTTGATAAATTTGACTCCTCGCTCGCCGCGACTAAGCTGATGGTACTTAACTTTTAGTTGAATTGTCTGGCCAATTATTAACACGTGACATGCAAGGTGTCACGAACATCATAGTAGTCGCGGGAATAGAATTTTGCTCCTATAAAAGTTCAACTTATCTAAACAACTTTATTATTGTTCAAAATTTTTTGAAGAGTGATAACAGAGCGTTATTTTTGTAATATTTATTTACAATTTGGATATGGCTTCATCTGGATCTGATAATATATAAATATTAATATAAAAATAATTATAAAGATTGACAACTAACAATACAAATTTAAATAGATTACTCTTTAATTACAGTCGACAAATTGGGCGCAATTTATGTACATGGAAATGAGAGACAAATTAGACGCCAGTTATGCTGTAAGTACAATGCTGATATTACTGCCTTTTATATATGTCTAGACTGGCGTCTAGATTGACTTTCCTATTGTTTTTGTACCTTGCCCGCCACCTAAAAGGTGGCGAGGCAAAAATAGCGAGGTGGGAGCGGAAATTGTAGCGAGCGGACAAATAGATTTTTTAGTACATTCGTTTTTTGGCGAGTTGGTGGTCAAATGTGTCTAATTACAGTGAAAAATAGAGCGGTAGCGAGGTTTGGCGGATAAGTACGCTCGCAATTTTAAAGATGCGAGTTTTAACACAATTGACGGCTTTGTACATATCAGTTTGCGAGTTTTGACGCGAGATTTGTTGCGGGTAGCTCGCTGACTGCTTAGTACATGGAGCCCCTAATCTGGACAAGTCTGAACTCTTAAACGTTAATACTAGTCCGGAGTTAATACAACAACTCCAACAAAATTATCGGATCCCTCTAGCTACTAATAAGCTTAAGTATTTAGGCATTCATTTAACATCTGACCCTTCAGACTTGTTTGGATATAACTATATCCCCTTAAAGAATGACATCATGGCTGATCTCTCTTTGTGGAGGAACAGACCGATTTCCTGGCTTGGCAGAGTGAGTGTCATTAAAATGAATATTCTACCTAGGATATTGTATTTCCTTCAAACTCTGCCCATTGCCCTCCCTAGGGGTTATATTTCTCAAATACAACACTTAATCGAACAATTTGTATGGGCTAACTCAAAACCTAGGATATCTAGGCGCACTATGTATATCCCAAGGGATAGAGGAGGTTTGGGTCTTCCGGATATTTACTCATACAAGCGGGCAATAGGCTTACAAAGAATAACTGAATGGGCACAGAACTCTGATAACAAAGCCTGGATTGCATTAGATAGACAAATCTTTAAAATTAATAATATGGGCGTTCTGGCCTGGCTCCCACCATCACAACGCCCTACCAGAGTTTCTAGATATCACATGATAGAGGAAACACTAAACATATGGGATGCTACATTAGCTACCTCCACACATATTTCATCAAGAAATTCTCATCTGACACCTATTTTAGAAAATCCTGAGATCCCTTATTGCAGCAAAAATATTTACAAACTAGCTCCATACAAAATTAAGGAAGGCTCTGTCGTTGGGGTGGTGGAAAATGGGAAATTGGTTTCACAATCGGTATTAGAAAACTCCAACCCCCAGATTTTTACCTCCTGGTTACACTATCACCAACTAATGCATTTTCTTACAAAACACAAATGTAAACAGGATTTAGGTAGAGCTCTAACGACTTTTGAGAGGATGTGTGTCTCGGACAGAGACCTGAGACATACGGTTTCTCTATTATACAAATTAATTGTACTGCAGGGGGATGATTTCTTACCAGCATACACTAAAAAATGGGCTGAGGAGATAGAAACGGACCCGACCTTGGAGACATGGCTAAGAGCTTTTAGACTAATTAAGAAATCTTCTGTCTCTTCCACTATACAGGAAATGCACATTAAATATATGAGTAGATGGTATTTAACCCCACAAAGGCTAAACAAAATATTCCCATCCTTAAGCCCGATGTGCTGGAGAGGTTGTGGAGAGAACGGAACCATGCTACACATATGGTGGCATTGTCCATGTATATCAGCTTATTGGACGGGGGTTTTGAAAAAGATGAAGGACACTTTAAAAATTGATATTCCAAATTCACCAAAGATTCTATAATTCTTGGACTTACCCAAAACACAAAGTACAGCACACCTGGCACTTTTATTAATACTGATCACTTGTGCAAAGCGGGTAGTCCCAAGAAAGTGGAAATCTCATAGCTCTCCCACCTTTGAGGAATGGAATTCCCAAATGACGGAAACTTTGATGTTAGAAGAGGTACCATTATCTGAAAACCCATAACTTGGCAATGCATGAGCTAATATTAGCTCTGTGGCATGGCACAATATAATCTTTTTTTTTTTTTTTTCCTCTCTTCCCTCTCTTCTTCCCTTACCCCTTTTTTCCCCGTATGTCTTTCCCAATCTTTATAACATATTCTACCAGCGCTAGACTAAGCAGTAAGGACAATAATTTAAAATGAAAATGTTTATATATAAGATTAGTTCCCTTCTGGAGGTCCTCCTCTAGAGCGGAAAAACAAATGACGAAGTATGTATAACGCTCTTCTAAGCTTTAGTACAACTGTTTATGCCTTAATAGCTTGTGTACAATCAAAAATGTTGAAAAAGTGTAGTATGTATATTCATTGTACTTTTTTCTTTTACAACTTTGTTAACATTGTATTGAAATACTTCAATAAAGCTTTTTGAAAAAAAAAATAAAAAAAAATAAATTGAAAGTTACCTGTAAAATAAAAATAAATCCTAAGATAGCTACAATATAATTATTATTTATATTGTAGCTATATTAGTGTTTATTTTATAGGTAAGTATTTAGTTTTAAATAGGATTAATTTAATTAATAATAGAAATATTATTTAGATTTATTTAATTAATATTTAAGTTGGGGGGGTGTTAGGGTTAGACTTAGGTTTAGGGGTTAATAATTTTATTACAGTGGCGGCGGTGTAGGGGGGGCAGGATAGGGGTTAATACATTTATTATAGGTGGTGACGGTGTAAGGGGGGCAGATTAGGGTTAATAAGTTTAATATAGGTTGCGGCGGGGTCCGGGAGCGGCGGTTTAGGGGTTAAACTATTTATTTAGTTGCGGCGAGGTCCGGGATCAGGGGGGGCAGGATAGGGGTTACTAGGTATAATGTAGGTGGAGGCGGTGTCCGGGAGCGGCGGTTTAGGGGTTAATACATTTATAAGAGTTGCGGTGGGGTCTAGGAGCGGCGGTTTAGGGGTTAATAACTTTATTGAGTTGCGGGGGGCTCCGGGGGTGCTGGTGTAGGGGGTAGAACAGTGTAGTTTAGTGTGGGTGCTTAGTGACAGGCTAGCAATAAAGCTGTCAAAAAGCCGAAGAGCAGCGAGATCGGATGAGTGATAACTCTCACAGTCCACTGCTCATCGCCCCGTACTTGGTGCGCGGCTTTTTGACAGATTTATTGATAACTTAGGCAAAATTTTGCAGGTCCGCGGCTGCGATGGTAGGCGAGCTTAGGCAGGCGTATTGGGCCGGCGAAGGCAGGAAAGTTGACATGTTGATAACTAGGCCTCCCTGTCTTCCGAGGTTGTACAAATAACGGAGAGCTCCTCCGGATCAGGGCTAGTAAGTCCATTCTCCGTTGAATGTTGAACAAAATTGAGGATTGTAGTAATTCTCTTTTCAATCTTATTAAAATAATCCAAGAAGCGCACTTTTATCTGGTTAAGCAGTAATCTGCCTTCTATATTGTTGAAGCCAAAATAAAGCAGCGCACCATTGGAAATGCGATAAGGCAGATATCTGAGGGGTGTCGAGGGGGGGTGGGGTGGTGGTAGGCCTCAGAAAAGTCCCGGAGTATAGCTGATATCAGCAATCATTAAAATAATCATATTTACTGGTTGAGAATCTTTAGTTTCTATATGATCCAATGCATTCAGTATCAGATGGCGTCTAGGAGAGTGATATTTAACAGATAGATTTTGAAAACTAAAGCAGCACACAATATTGCGATCTATAATGGCCTTCACCCAGAAGTTCCCCCTTAAAATACTCTTTATATTACAACATAGCGATTGTTTTTTTAAACAAAAGTCACAAACTACCTTCTAAACAACTAAAGTAAAAAAAAAAAAAAAACATTGTGACAAACCCCTGCCCTCACCAACCTCCACTCCGCCACCAAATAAATGCCACTCAGAGGAGCAGTGGGATGTCACGTTGCATAAATAAATTCATATAAGTTATTTAAAGTAAATAGCTATTAAAAATAAAAACAACCATTAAAATACACTTTTACATGATAACAGAGTAGTTGTTTTAAAAAATAAATTCAAAAACTACCTTCTAAACAACTATAGAAAAAGAGAAAAAAAGAAACATTGTGACAACTCCCTGCCCTCACCCACCTCCACTCCACTCCACCACCAAAAAAATTCCACTCAGAGGAGCAGTGGATATGTCACATTGTATGAAAGAAAATCATATGTGTTCTGTAACATTAATAGATATTTAAAATTAAATCTACCATTAAAATACACTCTTATATAACAACATAGTGATTATTTTTTTTAAAAAAAGTCACAAACTTCCTTCTAAACAACTAAAAAAAAAGAAAAAAAAAGTGTCACAAATCCCTGCCCTCACCCACCTCCACTCGACTCCGCCACCAAAAAAACGACACTAAGAGCAGCAGTGGGATGTCAATTTGCATTAATAAATTCATATGTTATTTAAAGTAAATAGCTATTAAAAATAACAAAAACAAACGTCAAAAGCTACCTTCTAAACAACTATAGAAAAAGAGAAAAAAAGAAACATTGTGACAAATCCCTGCCCTCACCCGCCTCCACTCCACTCCGCCACCAAAAAAATTCCACGCAGAGGATCAGTGGATATGTCACATTGTATGAAAGAAAATCATAAGAGTTCTGCAACGTAAATAACTATTTAAATGATAACAACAATTAAAATAAGTCGGCTAGATTACGAGTCTTGCATTATGAGTAAAAAAGCAGCGTTAAGCCTCATAACGCTGCTTTTTTACTACCCGCTGCTATTACGAGTCTTACAGGTACAGCTGTCCCGCACACTTTTTTTGCCTTACCGCAAATCAACTTACGCAATTTGCATATAGTCTTTTTTCAATGGGACTTCCATTGTACCAGTATTACAAGCTTTTTTTTTAGGTCAAAAAGTGAGCGGTACAGCCTATCCTGCAAGATTCGTAACGCATTCTAAAGTCAGTAGTTATGAGTTTTACACTACAAAGCTGTAGCATAAAACTCATAACTAAAGTGCTAAAAAGTACACTAACACCCATAAACTACCTATTAACTCCTAAACCGAGGCCCTCCTGCATCGCAAACAGTAAAATAAAATTATTAACCCCTAATCTGCTGCTTCGGACATCGCCGCCACTAGAATAAACATATTAACCCCTAAACCGCTGCACTCCCGCATCGCAAACACTAGTTAAATATTATTAACCCCTCATCTGCTGTCCCTAACATCGTCACCACCTACCTACATTTATTAACCCCTAATCTGCCGCCCCCAATGTCGCCACCACTATATTATATTTATTAACCCCTAAACCTAAGTCTAACCCTAACACTAACAACCCCTTACTTAAATATAATTCAAATAAATCTATTTAAAACCTACAATTAATAACTAAATAATTCATATTTAAAAATAAATACTTACCTGTAAAATAAACCCTAAGCTAGCTACAATATAACTAATAGTTACATATTTATCTTAGGTTTTATTTTTATTTCACAGGCAAGTTTGTATTTATTTTAACTAGGTAGAATAGTTACTAAATAACAAATTACAAGATATTTAAACTAATTACACCTAATCTAATAGCCCTATCAAAATAAAAAAAGCCCCCCCAAAATAAAAAAAACCTAGCCTAAGCTAAACTACCAAAAGCCCTTAAAAGGGCCTTTTGCGGGACATTGCCCCAAAGAAATCAGCTCTTTTACCTGAAAAAAAATACAAACAACCCCCCAACAGTAAAACCCACCACCCACACAACCAACCCCCCAAATAGAACCCTAACTAAAAAAACCTAAGCTCCCCATTGCCCTGAAAAGGGCATTTGGATGGGCATTGCCCTTAAAAGGGCATTTAGCTCTATTGCAGCCCAAAGCCCTAACCTAAAAATAAAACCCACCCAATAAACCCTTAAAAAACCTAACACTAACCCCCTGAAAATCCACTTACAGTTTTGAAGATCCGACAGCCTTCCTCAACGAAGCCGGGAGAAGTCCTCATCAAAGCGGCAAGAAGTCCTCAACGAAGCCGGGAGAAGTCTTCATCGAAGCTGGGAGAAGTGATCCTCCAGATGGGCAGAAGTCTTCATCCATACGGCATCTTCTATCTTCATCCATCCGGTGCGGAGCGGGTCCATATTCATCCATCCGGCGCGGAACATCCTCTTCCAACGACGACTACCCGACGAATGAAGGTTCCTTTAAGTGACGTCATCCAAAATGATGATGATGGAATATCCAATAGAATGCGAGTTATTAAATATAATATAGGTGTCGGCGATATTTGGGGCAGCAGATTAGGGGTTAATAAGTATAATGTAGGTGGCGGCGATGTCCGGAGCGGCAGATTAGTGGTTAATAAGTATAATGTAGGTGTTGGCGCTTTCGGGGACGGCAGATTAGGGGTTAATAAGTGTAAGATTAGGGGTGTTTAGACTCAGGGTTTATGTTAGGGTGTTAGGTGTAAACATAACTTTAGTTTCCCCATATGAATCAATAGGGCTTCGTTACGGAGCTTTACACTGCTTTGTTGCAGGTGTTAGGCTTTTTTTCAGCCAGCTCTCCCCATTGATGTCTATGGGGAAATCGAAAATTTTGGGGCCCCTGACTTAACCATTGATCAGGCCCCCCTCCTTTGACATGTGCTATTTTTGACCAAGTGACTAAAACGTATATGCACTTTATTCTTAAGTGTCTATTTAAACTTGGAAATGTTGTAAAGGTAGTAACATACACACACAGACACACTCATACACTGAAGCACACACACACACTCACACATAAGGATTCACATATAGACACTCTAGCAGACACGCAAAGAAACACAGTCAGGCACAGACACCCAAACAGACATTCAGCACTTGTTTGCAATTGACCTGACAAGTAATGAGGTAAACTTCAGTTTTGAAAAAAAAAGGAGATTTAGAAAACAAAATATGGAGTTCTGGTTATCTTTTTGTAAAGGAAGATGCCAACTAAATGATGACAACAGCATGCAGTGGCTAAACGGAAGGGCCCTGAACTGCCTAAACAATCATTTAAACGTTAAATGGTGGATTGGTGACTTCCGGAAAGGTCTCATAAGTCTCAAAGTCTGTAGAAAGATGTGAATAATCAGTAGTAAGGTCAAAATGTCCTAAACAGGAACAGACAATGGACACACACACACACAAACTTGCACA
Source organism: Bombina bombina (assembly GCF_027579735.1). Taxonomy (NCBI): domain Eukaryota; kingdom Metazoa; phylum Chordata; class Amphibia; order Anura; family Bombinatoridae; genus Bombina; species Bombina bombina. The sequence continues at coordinate 850,631,881 of NC_069499.1, read as the reverse complement.
TACACCCAAGGAAACAACAACAGAGACAGCCTCAGAAAACACACAAAGACATACACACACACACAGAGACACCCACAGAAAACACACAAAGACATACACACATACACACAGAGAGACAACCAAATAAAACACAGAAAGACATACATACACACACCCTCACTGAGACATCCACAGAAAACACACAGACAAACACACACCCTCACAGAGACACCCACATAAAACACACACCCTCACAGAGACATCCACAGAAAACACAGACATACATACACACACACACCCTCACAGAGACATCCACAGAAAACACAGACATACACACCAACCCTCACAGAGGCATCCAGAGAAAATACAGAAAGACAAACATACACACACCCTCACAGAGACACCCATAGAAAAAGCTCAAAGACATATGCACACACCCTCACAGACATCCACAGAAAATGCACAAGAACATACACACCCACCCTCGCAGAGAGACCCGCAGAAAAGAAATGCATACACACTAATAAAGACACAAACCAAAGCACAAAGACATAAACACAGACACCCACAGAAACACTCACAGGAGGAAACATTTATGCACCCTGCATCCCCCAAATCAACAGTGTGTGACATGCATGATAAAAAAAATTGCAGAAATTAAGAGATCACTTTTTAAAGAATCATATTTGTAAATGTGCAAACAAAAATAATTCTGTGAATTCAATATTGTACATTAATGATCTGGGTAGATGGCTAGATTAAGAAAAGTACTTTTAAAAGGTTGACATATGTTTGTTTGTTTGTTTTTTCCCCATTTTCCCCAACTAAGAGCACCACTTCAAATATAGTGTACAAATGTTCCCATCTGTCAGCTTTACTTATGGATTTTTAAAGTGCTGTACTCTATATGGTCTTGGTGGAACCATAAGCTGTGTTACTCATACCATTAGATCTGGTTAAATGCAGGATTTAGGCTTGTTGGTATGTATTTCAAAATTAGGTAAGCTGTAGTGTAAACTGAACAGTTTTAAGATAACCTGTCTCTTTTCAAACACTGAGCAATCTTATTCTGAGAGTATAACATTTTATGCAGATGTAAAATCTTAGATAAAATGCCTCCTTCCATCTGGAAAGTCCTTGCATAAAGGGGCAGTAAACTGAAATGTAATATATATATATATATATATATAAATAAAAAAAATATGCATATCTGCCAAAAGGGCACCTACCATTTGTGTGTTGAGGGGGAAACATTTCTGCATGGTTTTAAATATAGAATTTCTACAGCATTGTCAAATAATCATAAATAAACTGCTGCTAACAAAATGTGTTTTTATGGACCCCTGGCCCCACCATACATCTACCACACTGAAGTTACAATCCTAAATTGCACAAAGAAATAAAAAACATTTGCTAAGTAAGTCCTACCTCCTCTGCAAATGTGTCATGGTTTTTTCCCTGTTTGTTTGCCATGTGCTGCTGGCAGCCATTTTACTCACCTCTCTTCCTGACTTGGTGCATTGTGGGGGATGCTGCTCATTGCCTGCACTTCCTTTTATGGCCAGACTGTTGTGCATCATCCATGTGAGACAGGATGCGGTCTCAGAATTGTGATGTCATCACTTATTATTTAAAGGGCCTCTGTTCAATATGCTTTGCCCTTGTGCTGTCTCAGACCTGTTTGTGAGAGCTCCTGTGTTTTACCTGGCTGCCTGAAGTCCTTCCTGGTTCCTGATCCCTGGCTTGTTCCTGACTCTTCTGTTTTCCTTGTTCCTGATTCCGGCTCATCTGACTATTCGCTTTGGCTACTGACTCGGCTCGTCTGACTACCAGCTCTGGTTTTGACTCCTGGCTTGTTATTTGACTTGTGGACATTTTATTATTTTTTGCTATTAGTAAAGGTGTGATTATTTTTGCACTTCTCGTCTCAGTCTGATTCCTGGCACACTAACATTAAGCAAGGGCCATGAATCCTGATGATGCATGCCGGTACGTTGCCTCCTCACCGGTCTTACGATTGTGCCATAGACCTGCAACCCGGAGCCATTCCTCCTCGGGCCGGGTGTACCCTCTGTCTGTTGCAGAGAATTGTGCTATGGAGGAGTATGTTGCCGATGCTCTGTCGCGGGGGATCATCCGCAAATCATGCTCTCCTGCAGGGGCTGGCTTCTTCTTTGTGAAGAAAAAGGGTGGCGAGTTAAGACCATGTATCGATTATAGGGGTCTTAATCGTCTTACCATTAAGAATGCTTACCCTATTCCGCTTATTAAGGAACTCTTTGACCGCCTCAAGGGAGGTACGGTCTTTACTAAACTTGATTTGAGAGGAGCGTACAATCTCGTTAGGATTAAGGAGGGCCACGAATGGAAAACAGCATTTAACACCAGGAGCGGGCATTATGAGTATCTTGTAATGCCCTTTGGCTATGTAATGCTCCTGCTGTTATCCAGGAATTTATTAATGATGTCCTACGAGATATGTTGCAACAGTGTGTTGTGGTGTATTTAGACAACATCCTCATACACTCACCCACACTTGAGGCTTATCGTTCTGATGTTACACGGGTACTTCAGAGACTACATGAGAACAGCCTGTTTTGTAAACTTGAGAAATGTGAGTTCCATCAGACTCAAGTAACCTTCCTAGGTTATGTTATCTCCGTTGCAGGGTTTTCCATGGATCCTGACAAGTTATCTGCAGTTCTGCAGTGGCCTCGCCCAGTTGGTCTTCGATCTATTCAACGTTTTTTGGGGTTTGCCAATTACTATAGAAAGTTTATTAAAAACGTTTCTTCCTTGGTCAAACCTATCACAGACATGACCCGTAAAGAGAATGATCCACTCCATTGGTCACCTACTGCCATTAAGGCCTTTGATAGTCTTAAGACTGCCTTTGCTGCCGCTCCAGTTCTGGCTTATCTTAACCCTGTCCTGCCTTTCGTTCTTGAGGTCGATGCATCTGAGACTGGAGTAGGTGCCCTCTTGTCTCAACGTCCTATGCCTGACGGTTCTTTGCATCCGTGTGGTTTCTTCTCTAGGAAATTGTCTCCAGTGGAGTACAATTATGAAATTGGTGACAGGGAATTACTGGCTATAATTTTGGCACTTAAGGAATGGAGGCATCTTCTCGAGGGTACTAGCGTGCCAATGCTCATTCTTACTGACCACAATAATTTAACTTATCTATCTGAAGCAAAACGCTTGTCACCCCGACAGGCCAGATGGGCGCTATTTTTGTCTCGGTTTAATTATGTGGTCTCCTACCTGCCTGGTAGTAAGAATGTTAGGGCTGATGCCCTCTCTCGACAATTCTGGTGGCCAGGTCTTCGTTCTGATGTTGCTGCGTATGTTGCCTCCTGCTCAGTTTGTGCACAGAATAAGACTCCTCGATGTCTTCCTGTGGGTCTTCTTCAACCTACTGCTAATGGTGAGTGTCCTTGGACACATCTTTCCATGGACTTCATTGTCGAGCTCCCTGTTTCCAATGGCAATACTGTTATCCTTATGGTGGTTGACTGTTTTTCTTAAATGTCACATTGCATTCCCTTGATGAAGCTGCCTACCGCTCAGGAGCTTGCTTCAATTTTTCCCCGAGAGGTCTTCCGTTTACATGGGTTACCCAAGGAGATAGTGTCGGACAGGGGTAGCCAGTTTGTCTCCAGATTTTGGCGTTCCTTTTGTGCTCAAATGGGGATCCTTCTTTCCTTCTCCTCGGCATATCACCCTCAATCCAATGGGGCTGCGGAACGGTCTAATCAAGCTCTGGAACAGTTCCTCCGTTGCTATGTCTCAGATCACCACAATAATTGGTCTGAACTGTTACCTTGGGCAGAGTTTGCTCGTAATAGTGCTATTAATGCTTCCTCCAAGTTATCCCCGTTCATGGCGAATTATGGGTTTCAACCATCCTTGTTGCCCGATTCATTCATGTCTCAGGGTATTCCGGCTTTGGAGGAGCATCTCCGGCAACTCCGTTCCACGTGGGTGCAGATTAAGATTCATCGTTCTATGCAGCGTCAAAAGTTCCAGGCTGATCGTAGGCGTCTCCCCGCACCTTCCTACCAGGTTGGTGAGAGAGTGTGGCTGTCCTTCCGCAACTTGAACCTTTGTGTGCCTTCCAATAAATTGGTTCCCCGTTATGTTAGTCCTTTTCGAATACTCCGACGGGTTAATCCTGTGACTTACGCTCTTGACCTTCCTCCTGCTATGCGCATCTCCAATGTTTTTCATGTCTCCCTCTTGAAACCATTGGTTTGTAATTGGATTACCACTGTGTTGCCTCGTCCCTGTCCTATCCTTGTTGACAACCATGAGGAGTATGAGGTCAGAAGCATTATTGACTCTCGTATGTCCAGGGGCCGTGTACAGTATTTAGTTCACTGGAGGGGCTACGGTCCGGAGGAGCGTTCTTGGCTTCCTTCCTCTGATGTTCATGCTCCTGCCCTCCTCCGTGCCTTCCATGCCCGTTTCCCCAATAAGCCTTTTGTCCTCCCGCGGGGGAGGGGTCGTTGAGGGGAGGGTACTGTCACGGTTTTTTCCCTGTTTGTTTGCCATGTGCTGTTGGCAGCCATTTTACTCACCTCTCTTCCTGACTTGGTGCATTGTGGGGGATGCTGCTCATTGCCTGCCCTTCCTTTTATGGCCAGACTGTTGTGCATCATCCATGTGAGACAGGATGCGGTCTCAGAATTGGGATGTCATCACTTATTATTTAAAGGGCCTCTGTTCAGTATGCTTTGCCCTTGCGTTGTCTCAGACCTGTTTGTGAGAGTTTCCTTCCTGGTTCCTGATCCCTGGCTTGTTCCTGACTCTGCTGTTTTCCTTGTTCCTGATTCTGGCTCGTCTGACTATTCGCTTTGGCTCCTGACTCGGCTCGTCTGACTACCAGCTCTGGTTTTGACTCCTGGCTTGTTATTTGACTTGTGGACTTTTTATTATTTTTTGCTATTAATAAAGGTGTGATTATTTTTGCACTTCTCGTCTCAGTCTGATTCCTGCCACCCTGACAAAATGAAAGTGATCTTCCGTCTGACTCAGGCACACACTGTACAAAAAAAGTGCCAAGTCTGTCTCACACTGTGCATAGTTGTTTAGTGCTCAGAAATCCTCTCAAATGCTAATACTTTACTCCTTGTAATAACATTTCCCATGCTCAATTAGCACTCTGCTGTAGTACCCACTGGTGGCTGCCAAAATATTAAAAATTTTTTTTATTTTTTTTACTTCTTGCCTTATGGAGCCCCACTGGCCCATTGGCCCCTGACAGGAGTTACCCCTGTCACCCCCTGATGGTGGCCCTGATGATAACAGAGTAGTTGTTTTAAAATAACAAATTTCAAAAACTACCTTCTAAACAACTATAGAAAAAGAGAAAAAAAGAAACATTGTGACAAATCCCTGCCCTCACCCGCCTCCACTCCACTCCGCCACCAAAAAAATTCCACTCAGAGGAGCAGTGGATATGTCACATTGTATGACAGAAAATCATATGTGTTCTATAATGTAAATAGCTATTTAAAATGATAACAACAATTAAAATATATATGTTTAATTTTTGTAATTGTAATGTTATTATTATTTTTTATTATTTTAATTTTTATTGAGAATTAAATTATACAGTAACATTTATGCAGAAAAGTCGTTACAATTTCATTATGAAAAATGTTAAATATTGTCTTGCATTTATATAGATAAGGCTTTTTTTAAGGTATAACTGCAGATAATCTTCAAACAAATAACAGTTGAAATTTGTAATAGACATAATAAAAAAGGGAAAAAAGGGAAAGAAAACAAATGTAAAAAAAAATGTTTGTTGTGCAAGACAAATACATTTCTAGAATGTGTGCAGTCTCCTGGGAGGTCTTTTTGCTGGTTATGTTGTGTGAGTAATTAGATAGATAAAGAATCATACTTGGATTAACTTGTAGTGCAATAGATTTATTCATGAATTGTAATATGTTTTATTGCGATATGTGCAGAAGGATGCAATGGCAATCCCGGCCCGGATCAATGTAGTGAGAAAGTCCATCATGGTGATCGCTCTCACAGCTGACCATATATCTATGTGGTAGTAATTCTCTTTTCAATCTTATTAAAATATTCCAAGAAACGCACTTTTATCTGGTTAAGCAGTAATCTGTCTTCCATATTGTTGAAGCAAAAATAAAGCAGCGCACCATTGGAAATGCGATACAACAGATATCCGAGGGGTGTCGAGGAGGGGGGTGGTGTCAGGCCTCAGCCTCAGAAAAGTCCAGGAGCATAGCTGATATCAGCAATCATTAAAATAATCATATTTACTGGTTGAGAATCTTTAGTTACTATATGATCCACTACATTCAGTATCAGATGGCGCCTAGGAAAGTGATATTTAACAGATGGATATCGATAACTAAAGCAGCACACAATTTTGCGACCTATAATGGCCTTCACCCGGAAGTTCCTCCTAAAAATACTCTTTTACATAACAACATAGCTATTGTTTTTTTGTTTTTTAAAAATTCACAAACTAGGGGGGGCGGAGCTAACCGTCAAGCTGGAAAGACGTTCTTTAGGGAGCTCTCTCACACTTTTGCATCTTAAGTATAAATTAGCCGTTTTTTTTATACATATTTCGGCTCTTTTTCATAGTCATTGCTTTTGGAAAGCCTGCTGGTGGTTTACTAGTGGCTATGAGTGACCACATCTTTGGGGCGAAGTGAATTTGTATGCTGTGGGTACCGGCACTGAGCTGACCGTGGGGAACTTCTCCACTCTACCTGGTGACACACCCGACTATC